>NW_027113898.1:104245-116700 GCF_000696795.3 Halyomorpha halys | reverse complement strand
AAGGCGCCTGAAAAGAAGATGGCCTCGTGACCTTATATTGTAAACTGTTTTAGAGTTCTACTACTGGGTAGTTTCTCTACATCTTGTATCATATCATATGTCATTATGATCAAATTTACTGGTTGTATTTTTTTATACAGTTGTAAATATCAACAAATAAATAAATAAAAAAAAAAATATACTCCTGGAAGTATTTGTGATTTTATTTGAAATGTAAATTAATTTCAAATTCTGTTCATTACCAGCTGTATATTTACGTAATTTTTCGTTGGGCTTATATAACTACAATGTATATTTTAATATTTGACAAAATGTTTATCTTTAAAAAAAAAAAAGGTTTTTCGTATATAATTGGGAAAAATTTATAATTTGTTTTATTATCATTATATGGGCAACAGACCATGGAGGCGTTACTTGACATGGTTTTTTCGTAGAGTGGGGATCACTCCCACGTCTATTTTTTATGAATGCCATCCATTGTCTAACGGGCCTAACAAATGCCCGGGGGAGGCTGTGAGTGAGTTTTATATAATTTTATGAATGTAAAAATCCCGGATGGGGCCGGGCTCGAACTCGCAACCTCAGGGTTGGTAGAAAGGCGCGTTTCCACATTGCTACCGCTGCCCCTTTTATAACCCTTTTACCAAATTAAAATCAAATTTTAAATTATCTAATCTCAAATTCTACTTATCCAATAGTTTTATTAAATTTAAGTATAACAATATTGAAAAAAAAAAATTATACTTATGTAAGTTTCGATGTCAAAACGACCAATTGTTTATATACCTCACTACAGGGGGTTTCAGGGGTAGGTGTTCTAACTGAAAAAATACCAAGGATTTCAGAACAAGAAAAATAAATCCTATGAAGGTTTCTATATTATTGTTTTTTTTTTTTTTTTGGAGATATTCACGTCTGAAGATTTTCATTATAATGAATTATTTAGGTTAAAATAAATAAATTAATATAAGTTTCAATTACTTCATTGTTGAAATATAAATATTAATATTCATATTAGATGTTGTTCAAAATGATAACTTTCAGCATTCATCAGGCTTGACACATTACCTCTATAAGAGAGTAGCCGAAAGATACTGGATAGTTGTGTTCAAGCTCTCCAGATATGACCCCGCTGGATTTTTTTTTGTTTGGGGTGACATTAAACAAAAAGTCTACATTAAGTTTAAGTCTGGTTAAAACCATGGACTAAATTATTTACGAAGAAGGATAATGGAAACTTGCCAAACAATAACATATAGCCAGTTTCATTCGGTTACTGCTACTCTGGAAGAAAGCTAATACTGTCTAAATATTCAAGGTAATCACTTTAAACAACATTTAATATGAATGTTAATATTTAAAATTCATTAATAAAGTAGATGGAAACGTAGTTATTTATTTGTTATAACCTAAATAATTTATAACAATGAAAATATTTAGAAGTGAATATTTCCTTCACGAAGCGTAGACATCCTCATAGAATTTTTTTTTTCATATTTGGGAATCCTTAATTAATATTTTCAGATAGGACAAATAATCATAAAAATGATCCCCTCCTGGTCATTTCTGAAGGTTATCTACAGGGTACCATCCTATTCTAACCAGTGTGGAGGGTCAAGTGTTTCTTTCTTGAAACCACCACAGAAACAAATGTCTACTTAACTGGCCGGATTCGAACCTGCCCGGCTTCAAAGGTCTCCGACCCTCTGACCTACGGCCCTCCCTGAAATATCCTGTAAATCCCTTCAAAAAGACAATAAAGATGTGTCTAGAAAGTAAAACTATTCAATTCTTCCACCTTTATCTAGGCCTAGCTACCTTCGCTTCATTACTAGTTCACTTATTATCCAACAGAAAGAAAAACATATTAGTCGCTATGACACAATTTTTGGTCATATTTAGAAAGTTTTCAACACGCAATTCCACGTTATGCAGCAACATGAATTCTACAGTCTACTAATCTGTCTTCGGTATTAATAATTTTTATAACAGTTTATTTAATAAAATATTTATATCTGTCGCATCGTGCGTATAATACAACTTTCACTTTTCACTACAATTTGAAGTAAAATTAATCCAGTTTGTTTAAAAAAAAAATAAATAAAGACCTAAATGTTCCTTATGTAACCTAGCCCGAACCCGATATTATTCCTTCCATAATAAACTCCCTTTTACTGTAATTTATTACACTATCTACGATGATAATATTTCCATTTATCAGTAAAATTAGAAACTGACTATTGTTATAAGAACCATAAAAACACGAAAATAATTATTTATAAATTCAGTTTATTTATGCATTTTTGATCAATACCGATTGCATTCGAAGACTTGATAATTAGAAATTAATTTTTCTGAAATCTGATATTCCTGGAAATTAATTTTCAACCTAAAAAAATGTTTTCCCTTTTCGTTTAGTTAATTATCAAATCCTAACACAAATAAAAAAGTTAAATATATCTGTACCACTACAACCCAAGAAGGGCTATGGGTTAAGTACTCCCGAAGGAAGTACTAATACTACACCAACTGTTGTGCAAGGAGGTGATTTGGTGAGAATCGCGCTCGACCACCACATTTTTACCCAATTAAGGGTACTCACTTTATGAGGCTAGGTGGAACCTGAACCCACAGAGTTGAACCATGGCTACAGTAACAAAACAAATAACAATTTGCCATAGCTGGATTCGAACCCGGGTCCTTTGTAGGAGAGTTTGTAGCACAGTGGCCCGTAAGAAATTAAATAATATATCTATTTCATAATAATACTAACAATGAGGGTAGTTAATAGTTTCAACTAAAAAAATTAAAGGGTCTTTAGAGGAAGCTATTTTGAAAATGCGGAGTTTAAGCCCTTTTAAGCTTGTTTTGAATGCATACATACACAAACATAACATTTTGTGAATTGTTTTTTTTTGGACTCAGGTGACAAAATATGTATTTCTGCTGAAAAATTAGAATAATTTCCAAGACGCAAATATTAGAACAATGGCAGGCCAAGTGGGATGAAAGCTCTCCTAGTAAATTAAAAGAAATAAAACGATCAGTAAAACCATGGTCGACATCCTACCGCAACAGCCGCAGGGTGGAGGTTGCTCTGGCCCGCTTGAGAATAGGTCATACTCTCCTCACGCACTCTCACCTGATCAGAAAACTGCCACCTCCAACGTGCAAATATTGTCAGTCCATTATTACGATTAGACATATTTTTGAAGAGTGTACTCACTATTTGCCAACAATAAATTGGATAGGACTGACCCCAAATTTATGCGAAGGTCTCGCAGATGAGGAAGCTAAAATTACACGAGTGTTTAAATTTTTAAAAGCACATCCCCTTCTTTATAAATTATAACTCCTCTTCCATTTTTATTTTTTATGTTTTTTACTTATTTTATTTTATTTTTTCTTAATTATTTTTTTTAATTTTTATATTTTTTATTTAGTTATTTATTAAATTTTTTTTTACTTTTATCTTGCCATAGGCGTTGATGACCAGAGGGTTTTACGCCTTTAAGCAACAATCGACAACAACATTTCCAAGACGCAATACCTTTTCTCTTACTTCGTATTTAGTTAGCGAAATTAAAAATAAAATAAATAAAAGGATAATTATGGTATAAGAAATTATCATAGATTTTTTTTATTCATATTTATTAGAGCTCTAACAATGCTGTATTTGATTTATACAAGATCCCCCTTCACCAAACAATACCTAAAGATCGGCTTAACCAAGCAAAGATATTGTTCCATTCGGAGATAAACCTTTTCCAATATGAATAACCTTTACAGTGACGTTTTCCTGCTCTGAATTAAATAGAACCAGTGAAAGGAGAAATTTCCCTAACAAACCTTAAAAGACCTGGAGCTCTTTGGAGTATAAGTGTCTGATGTTGACTCTACTGAATGTTTCTGTTAGTTATTATGAACTGTTTTCTTAGGTATTCTTCTTATATCACAATACTGTAAACTTATTAAAGTTATATCTTCTACCACAAGAGTTTCAAATCTAATTAGAACTTATTAATGAAAAAACACTCTTCCTTGTTTCAACTATTTATTTTATATCATTAATATAGGATAACAGCGTTTCGGAGTTGTCACTCCATCTTCAGGTCTCTGAAACGAATTCTCAAATACATATTATGCATACAACAATTACAATATATCACAATTTCTTATTATAAATTTTTTTTTTAAACAATTACCTGATTAAACATCTATCTATAATTACATTGTGTTTTCTCCTTATTAGTCTTGTATTGCTAACAACAAAATATTGTCACAAATACAAAATTTCTTTAAATAATTAAAAAACAGACACTTTCTAAATTTGGCGACTAAACTACCTTCCTGAAATAGATTATCTTTATCATTAATAACAAATAGATTGAAGCCGAGTCATATGTAAAATTTTAAACACGGTAAATCACAGTAGAAATAGAAAAATAACAGAAGCAGTATAGATCACAAAAAAACATAGATGAAGCTATAAATTTTAAAACAGATACCAAAACATTATATACACACTACATAGATATATTAAAGAAATTAGTAATTTAAGGTTGTATAATAGTACTAGGGATTAGAATAATTTAATACTTTAATGTGTTGTTAATATACTTTAATCTATTTCAGGAAGGTTATTGTAGCGAGTTTGTTGGTCGATGTTATACAATCTCATAAGAGAAGATCATAGCACAAAAAAAATGCAACCCTTCTACGCCGGACCCGCCCCGCTAAGATCCCCGGGGAGCGACGGTCTTATATAACTTTTGAAATATTAGCTTAAAACGGGAAGAGGAGACTTTAAGATAGTTTAATCGAGTAATATTTAAAAAGCGTCTGAAATTGAAAAACGGCGTAAAATAAACAAATAAGCTATATCCTTATTTCGAATGTGTCTGTTTTTTAATAATTTAAAGACATTTTATATTTGTGACAATAATATGTTGTTATTGGCAATATAAGACTAATAAGGAGAAAACACAATGCAATTATAGACAGATGTTTAATGAGGTAATTTTTTTAAAAAAATTTTTAATAAGAAATTGTGATGTATTGTAATTGTTGTATGCATGAGAAACCTCAAGATAGGATGACAACTCCGAATCGTTGTTATTGTTTATTAATGATATAAAATAAATAGTTGAAACAAGGAAGAGTATTTTTTCATTCTTAAGTTCTAAATAATATTGAAAACATTTTTTTTTAAATATATGTAAACATATTTACAATATTTAATGAGAGTAATACTACCTGTAGGGATCAGTTTAAGTTTCACATGTTAAAGGTATAGGTTATATTAAAACCTTTTTAATTAGTAAGTAAACAAAGAATTAGGAAGAAATTTATTGATAAATAAAATTAGTTAAGAATTTTTATATATGCTCCATCAATTGTCGGTCTTAAGCAGCACATCAGGGAAATCACTACATTTAAATCATTAACAACAATATGCTATATTAAAAATTATTTTATTTCGAAAGCAGCATTAAAAACAAGATATATTGAGGTAGCCAAATAGGACGTCTGTCACTAGTTAATTTATGGAAATACTTTCAAGTAGAAAACATAGGCGTCAAGATTCCAAAATTCTTGGAATTTAATTTCTAGAATAATTCTCTTTAGGATATAATATAACAATAATAAACGATATATATATATCTTATTATTATTTCATTTAATTATTTTATATTTAATATAATCATTTTTAATATTATAATACAAAATATGGTTTTATCTCTTCTTTTTTTTCAATGCTACAAAATTATTTAATAAAAATAATAAGGACCATTTAAAAAACAAAACAAAAAATATATAAAATCATAATTACTAACAAAAAAAAAAAAAAATATATATATATAGTATTGAATTTTTTCACCAATTCAATCAATAATTTAGTGTAATAAAATTTTAAAAAAATTTCTAAAATAAATAATCATAGGTATCAAACGGGCAATAATGTATTACATAAAGACCAAGGTATTAATTGTATTTTGTAAAATCACAATAATTTTCAAAAATATAACTTCCCCATTAAAAAACACAAATTTTTTCATGTTGATTTACTTCAATTGTCGTTTGAATGTTTAAAATATGGACTTAAAATATATTCGTATGTTCATGCTTGTGGGGGTTTTCAAGACCAAATTGATATGAATTTTCTTTATTTAATGAAGTTTCTTTTAATATTCGATTTTATAACTTATTCTAATACTTCTCCAGTACACTTAAATCTGGATTTAACAATGGAAAAGTGTATTTTAAATAAAGGATTCTCAATGAAAACCACATAAAACGGTTTTATATGGGTAATTTTTTTTTACCTGAAACGTCTTGAAGATATTAACCGCAAAAAAATAGCAGACAATTTTTGGGTAATTGTTTTTGACAATTTTCTCTAAAACAATTGGAAAAATCAACCAAACCTTAAGAGTAAAATCATTTGAGAATTCTATCTTTCCTAAGAATCCATCATAGTTCGCGTTTCCTCTTCCGACCTGTTATGGTGACGAATTCTAACAAAAAGTGAATTCTCAAACGATTTTTTTTCTTTACTTTCGTTTTTTGGAACTAAGTATTATTTCAAAATTCTCAAAACACGTCAATCGAGCCTTGAACACCCTGTGTATGAAATGTATATATCTGTATGGTGTACATGTAATTTGTAATTATATCAATTCAAATTTTGATAATCTTACCTCTACTTCACTCTGTTCACATTAGCATCAATAGCAATTTAAGCATAAAATTGATTCAGTGATTAATTTTAATATGACATTAATTTTTTTTTATTACTCTAATGAACTATTCATTATCAGTTATAGGTTTTTTCGTTGAGTTTTGCTGATAGATATATTTTTGTTATATTTTTCAATTTTACTGTAATTAACTATCAATTTTTTGCAATATTTATGTGCAATTAATTCAATATATATTTTATGGAATTGTCTTATGTATATTTTATCTGATTATAATGTCTTCTTTCTTCCTTACTTTATTCTTTCTTCCATTTACTTCACTTTGTGATGTAACTGCAACGTCAAAAGATAATGTTATCATATGTTTTTTTTCTACTACTTCATTATAATTTATTTAATAAATAAGGCTACGGGGAGAATCAAGGTAAGTCACATCAGATAATTATTTAAATTTAAATTTGGGTTATAATTTATGGAGAATACACTAATTCGTGTGTGGGGGAGCCAATTGATTTAAGTTTGGTTTGACTTACCTTGCTCATCCCGTTTCACTTATTTATTTTTCCATTTTATTTATTTTTTTTTTAGCTAAATGTGACTTACCTTACCAAATCCCCCAGTAGTCTTCAAATACATAATTTTCAATGATGACAAAACAGTACAGCACAAAATAATATAGTAAAAAATGATGAGAAAATTGGTATTCCTATTAATTATAAAACTTAATGATGTAAGTTACCACCATTTGTTTTCTACAACGCACTTTTAATAATTATAAAACATCATGAAAATGAAAAAAAAGCTTAAAAAGCAATTAAGTTCAAAGTTGTATGAATCCTCGCTGCATTAAAAAATAAATATTTTTTTATGTGCGCATCACATTTACTTTACTTACCACCTAACTTTGAGTTTAAATTAATCGTTGTTTAAAAAATGGCGATTTATTTGTATTTCATAGAAGTAATACTCTTACAGATAAGTGAAAGTAAAGAACTGACTGTTGTCATAACAACCATGGAAATACGATAGCATTTACTTATAAATTCGGTTAATTTATGTCTTTCGTCACTCTCTACTACCTCATATGTTACATATTAATTTTTCCAAAATCCTTGGCTTTCCAATGGTATGCTATACATCTATTTTTTTAAACCTGAAAAAATATATTTTTAGTTACAAATCTAAATTTTGTATAGTTTATATTTATCTAATTTTACTACTAAAAATGAGATATGATTTATTATTATTGATACATGAAAGCTACTTTCAAATTCCGGAATTCACGTATTTTCAGACTGTTTCAGTAAGGAAAAGAGCATTTAATTGAACACTGATGTAATATTCACACATACCATTTTGTGATAATCGTTATTTGGACTTGGAGTCCAGAGGAAAGGAAAACTGGGATTTTCAAGACAGCAATATTTCCTCTTAATATATATTTCAAACATAGATTAGTGAAAAAACAAAAGAGGATAAGATTAAAAATAAAAACATTGTCCACACGTACTCTTGTATTATATATATAATTCTTTAAAAACGTATTTAAAAAATAACTGGTAGAGGTCAGGCGGGCGCCAATGGTCCCATGAGCGCATTTGAACGTGAGTCGGTCACAGAACAGATTAGGGAATACCGTTTTCTCGCAGGAGCTAAAATAACAGTTTAACAGTTAAACTGGTTCCTCTGTATCAGTTACTTTTCGGTTAATTCATCAGGAATAGCAACTAAACTTGGCCATTAACTTTCAGAGATATGAGCTGACTGTCACTAAGAAAATTTTTAAAATTATGTTTACTTAATATTCCTTACAAATATATCGATCGCCGGCGACTTGTCATTGGAGTAGTAAGGAGAAAGAAGGGATATGAAATGCATAGCGTTTCAATATCAGGTGCATTCCAGCGAGGTATGGGTTGATAATTAGTTTTTGAGATATAGGCTCATGAAGAAATTACGAAATGGAAATTCGATTTTCCGACACTTTTTTAAGATAAATTTTTACTAACTTAAAATGCAATTTAATTTTTTTTATCAACTCCAGTATATAAATTGTTGTACTATTTGTTCGTAAATATGAAAAAGTTGCTATAAAGTTACTCAGTATGGCTGACAATTTGATTTCAATATTTCACTTTCGCGTTTTTTTGGGGGGTGCCAGGGAAATGTATCATGAAAGAATAATATGACTTAATTTTTGCTAATTTATCAATAGCTCCCTGAGCAGAAATCGCACTGAAATACAGAAATAAGGCTTATCTACGTACACAAAAAACAACAACAATAATTATTTAAAGTGCCAAAAACTCACATCCGAGGGAATTAAAAGAACATGGAAAATTAATATCTTATGATCCATATTAAATATATCTGATTGCTTGAAATTTTTGTCTTCTACAATCGCTTTAAAAACCATGGTACACGGAACTTCCCCCCCAAACATTGTGAGCGATCAACGATCGACCAAAATTGGCCTCGCGATCTACTTGTTAGTCACCCCTGGTCTAGATGTTCCTGACAGTAAGTATTCTTGGGTTAGTCAAGTATGTCAAATCCGTAGTCAGTAATACTTCGCGCCGTATACAGCTTTGGATTGATGTCTTCCATGTAAGTAATCTACTCTTAATTTGTGCTCTACTATGTTGGACCAAGCTGCCGTTTATTTAATCTTTGTATTGTCATCAGGGGATAAAGGTAGTTGTGAGGGCAATCAAAGCAGAAAACAGGGTAGCTGAAATATATATGTGTGTGTAATTCGTCGTTACCAATCTTTATGGGCAGTAAAGATACCGTTATAGTGTATAGTGTATATCCTTTGTAGGGATGTTATAATTTACTATCTTTCTCATTACCATAAACAGCAAATAGAGCTATCAAGATGGCCTCGAGCTGATATGGAATTAATCACAGGATTTTTATTATAGGATGGCTTTGGTGTTATTTTTAAGGTTTGGACTGTCCCTGTGACGTCAAAGATAAAAGGAAAATTAAAATGATGCCGTAGACCCTTTGTAGAATTCAAACGGATTTATTCACTTATTTAAGGAGAAGGAAGTTAGTTGAGGTCTAACTTAATATCCAAGTATTTTTAGATCCTCTAAACATAAAAAAATTCCTTAACTTCCCCTATCTTTTCAAGTGCCTGATGTTCGTTATTTAAAAAAATAAAAATATTTGGCCCCGACAATATCTTTATATTTATGACGATGAGACTGATATTTATTATTACTTTTCAAAATAAAATTTCTTTCATTAATAAATACTTTTTAATTACCCTTCTGGGACTGACCTGTATGACATGCGAATTGCAAATTATTAATATATATATTCGTCGACCTGTTATATTTATTATAAATCAATTATTTATTTTATTAAATCCATAAATATCATTGTTTTTGTTATTAACGTTACTTTTATCTTTTATTAAGAATTACTATTTTGATCTATTTATTTTATCTTTTTTTTCGCCGAGCAAATAAGGCGGCAAACTTCATTCCAGTTTCTGCCAACTTAAAATTATGAGTTTATAATTTGTACTGCTGTATTAGAACACACAAAAAAAATTATATTCCATCGATCATGTAACTGCCTTGAAGTATGGAGGTCTAAAAAAAATATTTGCGTTAGTAAACCAAAACCATCATATACTTTATGGTTCTGCTTACTTGGGAATTAAGGGAAAATAAATCTTAATCTTCTTAATAAATGTAAAATAACATATTTATTTATCAAGTTTCAAAATTCTACGATACTACTTAAAACGTATATACATAGTATATATGCATATTCCGATTAAAAAATGGAACTGCTGTCTGTTCCTTACCACTATTCTAGAATTTCTTACTTCCTCCTGCAATAATACAGTATTATTTAGATCCTCTAAACATAAAGAAATACTTTTTTAATTATAATTAACGCTAGTTAAATGTAATTTTAAGCCGAAAAATTTTAACGATGGATTAATCAAATTTGTTACAAAAAATATTACAGAAGAAAAAATGTAATACGACTATAAGAAGAGGGAATATAAAACTAATAGTAAAGTAAACCTAATAAAGTTAGTTATTATTACTTTTCAAAATAAAATTTCTTTCATTAAGAAATACTTTTTTATTACCCTTCTGGGACTGACCTGTACGACATGAGAATTTTAATTATTAATATAAATATCGTGAACCTATTATGATAAATCGATTCTAAAAAGTATTATGAATCATTTATTTAAAGAAAAAATCACATTACCAACAGAATTAATTATATAAGATTCTTGTTCCATCCTCCCATCATTTATGCCGCTGAAACATTTTGAAAAAAAAATGTAGATATAATTTTAAACCCTAGAATTTAAGTGACAAATCACCCCAACAGGATTAAGATAATAATTATATTAAAAGAAGATGCACAAAACATTACAATTCTAGTGTATATAAGTCTTCTCAAAACCATTGATCAAATAAAATAGATATTTCTCCGACATAAAAAAAAAAGTAAGCGGACATAACCATAATCAGGTGATAATCAAGATATTTGCTAACCATATAACTTATATATTTCATATTACTTTTTATTTCATAAAGTTATATTACCTGCGAAAAACCTAAATTCAATATTAGCCGTGAGAATTATTTAGTATATACTATATATCTCAAGAGTCAATAAGTCAATATTTCATGTAATAATAACCAAGCATTATTGTTCATTAATATTTTAAATAAAGGCAAGATTAAAAAAAAATGTAATATGAAACTTGAGGAGGTAAGAAAAAAATAATAAAAAAGAAGTTGATTTTATAATATTAAGTCGGAATCAATTCAGTCTTAGGATAAAGAAATGATCTATGATCCAAATCATATTAAAGGATATTATTATAACATTATAATGTTATACCACTATTATTATAATCTGAAATTTTAGATTATTTTATTTTTTCTCAAGTCCTACATTAAGTCAATACATGAATGATGACCTGTGCAGCCCCAGAGTGGTAATGTCAATATTCATTTATCAAGCAACCGCGAAATTAATATTGACTGGTTTAGGTGAGAATCGAACCCACAACCTTTTGAACAGAATCCTCTAAGACCACCCCAACGTGGTCACCTATCAGTTGCTCCATTACAATATTATTATTGCAATATAGTATTCATATTATTAATTTATTACATAAAATATTACCGTTGCTCTGTTGAACCTATTACTTATTACAATAGAATATTTTTAGGTTTTATTCATTGAAAACAACTGAATTAATTGTTTATTTTTAAATTACATACTGTGCAAATCCTTTAACTAGATACCGCAACAAATTGTTAGGAATGCTCACCTATTTTGTCAATTGGTGTTTATTATTATTAATAACATTCATTAATCGAAATATTATTTGTTCATGACTAAAATCTAACTAATCTTGATTTAAAAACTATCCAACAATACAGTAAGTAACGATAATTAGGGTACGAGTATTAGGAGAATTTCATTAAGTAAAACCATAATGTACGTTTTACTGTGCAAATCCTTCAACTAGATACCGCAACTAATTGTTAGGAATGCTCACCTATTTTATCTATTGGTGTTTATTATTTTTAGTAATATTTATTAATTGAAATAATATTTCATGACTAAAATCTGACTAATCGTGCATTAAAAACTATCTAACAACACAGTAAGTAACGATAATTAGGGTATGAATATTAAGAGAATTACAATAAGTAAAACCATAATGTACGTTTTACTGTGCAAATCCTTCAATTAGAT
>NW_027113898.1:97386-103890 GCF_000696795.3 Halyomorpha halys | reverse complement strand
AACAATACAGTAAGTAACGATAATTAGGGTATGAATATTAAGAGAATTACAATAAGTAAAACCATAATGTACGTTTTACTGTGCAAATCCTTCAACTAGATGCCGCAACTAATTTTTAGGAATGCTCACCTATTTTATCTATTGGTGTTTATTATTTTTAGTAATATTTATTAATTGAAATATTATTTCATGACTAAAATCTGACTAATCTTAATTTAAAAACTATCCAACAATACAGTAAGTAACGATAATTAGGGTATGGGTATTAGGAGAATTTCAATAAGTAATTGACTCGTGGGCGATTGGAGTAACGACTCGACTGTTGTCAACTACAGGGTGTTGAATAGGCGCCGCTATGCATGTTGATGAGAGGAGGGGATGTTATTGTGGCCATATCTACCCCCAGCTCTTGCATTTGGGACCCTGCACAACCCCACTATACTCCATGTCCTAGCCCATTCATCCACCGCATTCATTATGTCTGGGTCCCGATACTTTGCCAAATAACGCTCGAGTTCCATGAAAATACGCTAAATCGTTCCAAAGCATTTGAGTTTACCCATGTATGTTTGTTATTCGGAATTTGCTTGTTTTCAAAATGATGACATAAATCTTTGTGTTCGCTCAGTCTGGCTCTGTGGACAACAAGTGTCTATTTGCATCGAGATTTACCTGGAGTAATATCATTTTATCAAACAACTCCGAGAGCAAGTTAGTTAAAAATTGAATATTTTTATGCGTATAAGGGCGATTCTCGATTTTTTTTTTTTTTTTTTTTTGAAACCACTTTATTTATTGATTGATATTACAATATGCCACACAGTTGTGGGCAATAGGTAATAGTGATGAATGATCACATTCGTACTAAAATAAAATAAAATCAGAATGAAAAATAAATAAATAAATGAAAGAAAAAAAATTACATAAAAATAAATAAAATATCTCTTAAAATATATACAAACAGAAGGATTAAGAAAATGAACATAATCAAACTTGATTCTCAATTAGCGATCATTTTTGAGGTCCTAGTTTAAAAAAAAAATGATGTCCAAAGATATTACAATACAAAAAGCTTAAAATTATTTATATATAATTTAGTTTCTTGTCTGGGACAGCTCTGTTTATTAATTATAATAAAGAAATATCCTCCATATGGTTCCAAAATGTTTATTTTCTTATAACTCCTACGTTTCGGCCATTCCAGCCATTCACATAGATATCTTATTTATAATATCGCAGCTAACAATGTCATTAAAAAATTGCAGGCTATTCTGCCTTTTTCAAAATATATCTCAGTTTACAACCTATTTTTACCTACTATTTTACTTATTCTAATTTAATTCATAATCATGAGAGATAGTTGACCGTGGATGACTTATACGAGGAGAAGATGGTTGGGGGTGCGGTCAAAATAAAACACAAATAAGTTGAAGTAACTTATTTAATTGTGCCAACGTTTCGGCCAGAATTTCTAGCCTTCCTCAGGGCTAAGAACAGAACAAGATAACAACCAATGAATACATAAAAGAAAAAAGAAAATATAAACAAAATGACATAAAATAATGTGATAAAAGAAGCGGAAAATAAAATGTAATTGAATAAGTAGGTAAAGTAACATAATTAAGGAAATAAAATAAAAATGAAGGTATATAATCCAAAGAAATATGAATGATATGAACTTAATTACATTTAAGCATTTTACATGTAAAATACAAAAAATTACTATACACTATGCTAATCAGACCAATTTGCACTTATGTTATTGAGCTCTGAGCTCTACCAAACCATCAAATTCCTCCCGCGTCCAATCCTTAACAAACCATAATCTTACGTAAAATCCTTGATGCACCTTATTACGTTACAAATATACTCGTACACAAAGACGTTCGTTGCAGACTTGGCCCAAAACAGATATGCGTCTTTTCATTCCAAACTCCTTACCCATCCTAACCCATTAGTTCTTAATCTCTCATCATTAACAATTCCTGATAATTCTCCGAGGCCTCTGAAAATAAGATGGCTACGGAATCTTATAATTTAAATCAAAGCTTAACCAATGGGTGGTTCCTTCTCAAGATTTGCAAGTGTAAATGAAACATTCCACAGATTTACTTATTTTATTAATTATTTGTACAGTTGTAAATTACATTAAATAATTAAATAAAAATAAATGTACAATGATTTAAGACGGATGATTTTTAATTTTGCAATTACAACAAAATAGCCGTTTGTAGTTTGAGACGAATTTGTACCACCAACTCTCCCATACCGCCCAATACGGTTGTAATTGTGACCTCAACGTATTTTTTAAGTCTTGCTGCTACCTAGTAGATATTAATGAAAATATTTGAAAAACTCTAAACGCCCTATTTTGCTCTGATACAGGTGTACCAGTAATTGGTTAATGATTACATATTCTATCAACTTTTCAAGTTAACGCGAATGATATGAACTCTACAATTTAATTTTTGGATAGAAATAAATACCACTGTCTCCTTTCGTACAAATATGGAAATTAATTAACGTATGTGATGCTCAATGAGAAGAAACTTCCCGTGTAATTATTTAAACCTAAAAGCGAGGCGAAGCATTAAACGGTAGAAAACTTTGAATCAAACCTCATTTAATTGTCGGTGAAGTTTGAAGGGACGTGGCATTACAGTTAGAACAAAGGCATCGCTTTAATTTGATCTCGTGTGTTCCGTCTAACTTGTGCACCGGCTAAAGGTAAATCAGTAACTTTTCTATGATACAGTTGCATGGCTTCCACTGTCATCTCGTCGTGTTATTTGCAGGTTCATGTAACACTTGTTTCTATTTCATATTTGTGCCTTGTCAAAATTAGTTACAACCGCTTGGGACTCAATTAAACTTTTGCCCAGTAAGAGGGATACACGTCTTGTAATGTTTAACATCATAAACTAACCTTCATCCCTAGGTTTATATTTTATAAATATTTAATCTGAGTTTTTTTTTTAATAATGATAATAATAATACGCTTTATTTATCTGGAGTCACTTCAGAATTATAATAATAAAGAATATAAAAATTTGGCTTTAGTATTTTAGATTAAAAACCAAAAACATAAAAAAAATCAATAAATAAAAGAAAAAATATGAAAATGTCATTATTTTAATTCAAAAGATAATAAAAATAAATTGAAAAAACTATGTTATCGTCCACTTTTACAAATTTTAAATATATAATAAAAACATCCATTTAGAAGTTCGGATGGCAAAAAATCGTTACATCGAGGTTTGGATGGCGAAAAATTCATTATTTTTAGGCTCGCACTGCTAAACATTCGTTATATTGAGGTTCTATTTATTGACCTCTATTTAATAAATTTCAATGAATTTAGCCTCTTTGAAGCTATTACTATTTGAGTATTATGAGAAATAATGAACTCATCGTTTCTGAAATATGTAGAAAGTCTGATTTTACGAAATTAGGAAAATAATGGTACTTACTACATATTGTAAATTATTAGTTGCACACTGAAATTACATTAAAACATATTTACATAAATTTAAATAATATTCTATGTTGCCTCATTATTAAAGTACACTATTTCCATTTGTCATTACTTCAAAATTAAACATTCAACGAACTTCTGTTGTAAACATAACGGCAGACGAAACTGACCAAACTGGAAAGGATAGGAGTTAAGGGTTGAGGAAATGGGTCACAGAGATTTATGTCTAGACAAGTCCATTCATTTTACTGAGACGAACAGATAATTCGCTATATAGAGGTTTTTCGCTATATAGAGGTTAGCGTCAAGAAAAGTCGCGTTGCACAAGGTAAGTGATACATATATATTTTATTTTGTGTAAGTTTTTAAATTTGCTACGTTTTTAAATTTGATACGTTTTTTGTATGCTCATTAAATTATGTACAGGTATATTTTTCGTTTAATACCACTGTAAGCTCAAGGGGATTTAAAAAAAAAATGTTTTTTCAGAGAAATGCCTTAACTTATGCTTTATACTCGTTAAATCAAACGAATACTCATTTCTAGCATTGTATCACTTATCAACTTTCACACTTAATCACTGGAATATAATTTTTATTATTTAAAGTATTTAATCAATAATTATAATTTATAATTAAATAATATTTCGGATTGGACCTAGTCCTATATACCTAGTATACAATAACTAATATTAATATTGATGTACACTGGATATAAGATCTTGGTAACTAATTAATATAGAACCCAACTCTCAATAAAGGAAATTAAATATATAAAAACCAGACAAAAAAAGAAGTTAATCTAAAAAAGATTTTTTTTTTTTTGAAAAATTGGATTCATATGGATACGGACAAATGGTGCAAATTAAACATTTATTAAAACTTTTAATTTTTATAGATCTCAATTGTGGAAATTCCTGTTGGAACACTAACGGAACAAAAGGTTCAACATTGTTAATTTAAAAAAAGATATATAATATATCTCAGTTCTGTCTTAGCGAATGTAAAATTAAAAATCTATATCTCCAAAACCATTTGACGTACAGATGTCTATTAGCACTCCAACTAAAGCTAGTTTAATTTACTATTAGGTACCTGCTTACACTTATCTACGTAGGAGTAGTAGTTTTCACGATATTTGCTAAAATAAATTGATTTTAAGTTGTTCGGTCAAATTTTCATTTACCAAATTTATATTCATATGTAAATATCATAAAAAGTACTGCACCTACATAGATAAGTGTAGTAAACTATTTTATAGAAAGTTAAATTTCCTTTATTTTTAGTGCTGGGAGACATATGTGTGTCTTATGGGTCTAGAGATATATTTTTTTCAAAAATCAAATATTTTATATGAACAACTAGAAGTTAACATTTTGTGAGTTTTTTTTTGTCAAATATCAAGAAAACTACAACTCCTACGAAGGCAGAGGTCATAAACTACTTTATAGTACACTGAGCTAGCTTTAATTTGAGTGCTAATAGACATTTGTAGGTCACATAGTTCCTGAGATATAGATTTCTCAAAATAAATTACCTACTGATCTTTCAGAACATTTTTATGAAATGTTGCTTTTTAAAAAGTTATATCTCGAGAACTATTGGGCTTAAATAGGTCTATTAGGGCTAATATTTCAACCAATTTACTCTTCTTTAAATAATGTTCTCGTAGATATTGTAGTGTCGTTGGTGGATTTTAAGATATAGAGTTCCGAATGAAAAATTAATGTCTTTTAAGGTTTTGAAGCAGCCGCCATTTTTTATTCCCCCCTACCTATACTTGGCAGACTCATCAATTTTGACCAGTAATTATACATAGTTTTCATTAAATCAGTCAAAAATTGGGGTGAAATGACTGACTTTTTTTCTTCCCGGCTTTTGTACTAGTAGGACAAACATTTGAAAATTGGTAGACAGTATATCGAATTTCAAGAACCATTCTTAGTTAAACTGTGACTATGGTGTCAAATTTATAGAATTTGGCGCTGTATCTGTTTTGTTTTTTATTCGATTTTTAGATTATTCGTATCATGAAGACTTCATATTCAGAGGAAGAGGTTTAATTTTTTTTATTTCGCATACACAAAATGCTGACCATACAGTAACTAAATTTATTTTAGTGCCGTCAATACGTTGTCTTGTTAATTTTGGAATCGTGAATTGTATTCATATTTTGGGATTGTGTTCGAGTGAAAAGTCATGATGGGGAATAAAATTGGTGTCCACGTACGGAGCGAAAGGGTTCTCTAATAAAGGGGTTGAAATGCATTAAATTTGTACGTTGTTGGACGGGACTTGAATAAAATGGTCATGGATAAGTATCCGTTAAAGAGAGGTTTAAGTATATAGTATATCTATTTATGGCCTCATCAAATTATGAGAATGTCTGAAATAAAGAGGACAGATTAAAAAGTATAAGTGTCAAATCTGCATTTCAATATTTAATTAAACATAAATCAATCTTATCTACATCTATAAATTAGATAAAGTTAATAAACTCTTAGAAAAGTGATATGGATATTATAGTAGCCATTTTTAAGAATTAGTGAGAGGAGAAAAAATATATTGGTCTTCCAAGACAGGGCCAATAATCTGAACCTAGGGTAGATGTGTTCCCTCAGTTTTTAAACCTTTATTTTATGGTTTCCAATTTAAACTTTATCTAAAACTCGTCATAAAATTGTAACGTCATGCGACAGAGCCGGGCCCTATCAAGGGGGACTTGCCCGAGCAAATAAGGCGGCAAACTTCATTCCAGTTTCTGCCAACTTAAAATTATGAGTTTATAATTTTACTGCTGTATTAAAACACACAAAAAATCATATTCCATCAATCATGTAACTGCCTTGAAGTATGGAGGACGATAAAAAAAATTTTCGTTAGTAAACCAAAACCGATCATATACTTTATGGATGTATTTACTTGGGAATTAAGGGAAAATAAATCTTTATCTTCTTAATAAATGTAAAATAATATATTTATTTGTCATGTTTCAAAATTCAACGATACCATTTAAAAAGTATATAAATA
>NW_027113898.1:85897-97311 GCF_000696795.3 Halyomorpha halys | reverse complement strand
TCTTATTAAAAAGTTGAACTGTTGACTATTCTAGAATTTCTTACTTCCTCCTGCAATAATAAAATATTAAAGCTAGTTAAATGCAATTTTGCTCCGAAAAATTTTAACTATGGATTTAACAATTTTTGTACGAAAAATATTACAGAATAAAAAATGTAATGCGACTATAAGAAGAGAGAATTTAAAAATAATAATAAAGTAAACCTAATAAAGCTAGTACATCTCGTAGGGATACTCCAAGCATTTAACAAATCATGAATTAGTAATTAAAAGCCCTTGTATTTTGAAGTTATGTTCGGTTTCAGCAATATAGCTTTGAATGTTTCGAGAAATTAGTATTTAGTCGAAAATAACTGGAAAAAACGAGATTCAAATTGAAATTAAGACGGAAAATGCTTGTTATTTTTAAACCGCATAATTATTTGGCTTATGTTTTAAAAAAAATATTTTTAGAAAAATTAACAGAATTTAATAAAGATATAATTCTTCCTACAGTTCCTTACAGTTGTGAAGCTATTTAAGGATCAGCTGAATTTTAAAGTTTTCAAAAATTCGTAAGCATTTCGTTATGCACTGGAAAATTTATTAGCCTTAATATATATCGGACTAATTTAAATGACAGTGTGAAGTTGTCAGGCTTGATAAAAAAAAAATAATAATAAAAACTTAATTGCTGATCCGACAGGTGAAGTGAGTAGGGGAGTAGACCGAAACGTAGGTGGGTGGATTGGTCAAGGCTGATGTCGCGGGTGACCGTGTTAAATGGACGGATATGTTAAGAAAGCCTCGATAGCGATATAAGACTTAATGATATTTTGATCATTGCGTTTATATGATTTTAAATATCTAAGCATATTATACATGAATATGGCACATTATTATATAAAATATGATATTATTAAATTAAATAATTATATCTAGAATTTGTTTAAATTAATAATGTAAACGGTTCTTGGATACCCAGCCTACTGTTGTATACTTAGAATGCCATAAACATAGTTTAAATGCCTACGTACCCCTTGGTGGTTTCACAAGGAGTAAAGTCCAAGTTTGTTTTGATGTTATATACTGCATTTGTTTTATATGGTGAATTCATGTTCTAAATTATTTTTTATTACCTCAACAAGTATTGATGTTAATTCTGTTATATTACAGATATTTGTATATATGATACAAAAAATTTTGTCTAGAATTTTAAGATCATCTTAAGCCTTGATTATTAGAGTAAATTTAAACATCTACTGTAAAGAAAAATTATTTCGTCCTTAAATCAAGCACCTATTTTTTTTTTTAACATTCATTTTTCTTATTGACTTTTGATTATTATTATTAATATTTCAATATTCTTCAATTAAATAAGCATCAGAAATTTGATAATTATTAAATAATATGTTCGGATTCTAATATTTAAGAAATCAAACCATGTTTTTGGATGATTTGACTCAGAAATTTTATTTTATATGTTATTTCATATACCAAGATTATACCCTATTTATTCATGAGCAATGTCAGTTCTAGTATATTTCTCTACTATATCTTCATTTATCTTGTTAATTATAATTATATCCAGTGAAATTTCCCCAGGGACTGGAAGGCCTCAGGTGAGGTTATCATACAAACCAATATTACTTAAATTTTTTTTTTACGAAATAATGTCAAAAAAACAATGACATGTAATAATTTAACATATCATTATGAAATAATTAGAAAAATATGCAATACAACAATTATTTTCAAAACTTCATTTTCAGACGGAGAGTGCTAAGATAGATCAGAAGTCTTGTTATAAGAATTTGTGTTAGGAAATAATGGATTGACGAATCAAAAACAAATGACACTTTATAAAAAAATAAATACATAGTCTGCCAAAAAAGAAACAGAATAAAAACTTTGAATATAATTGTTAAAATATAATGAACGAAATAACTTTCTGCAGTAATTAAGCAGGGAGAATATTTTATTTATCCCAAAGTTTGTCACTAATTTAACCTACAACCACCACGTGTTGTCAGTTCTCTGTAAGTATCCTGATAAACAACCACGCATTTGTTAACATGATTATTTAGAACGTACAACTACATCTGTTAACTGACCGTGTATTTTCGTCTCACTTGATGCAGCCTGCCCATTCAAATTAATATATTGATTAGAGTTGCTATAACTTCAAATTAGATGAAGTCAAGCTACTCAAATAAAATATTAATCTGATCTCTAATCCTCTACCGATTACCAACTATTTAATAATATTTTCGTATATTATATAATAATAATGATAATATTTTTGTAATTTTGGGATATTATTTTCATAAAAAAATTCTTATATATACTTTTATAATCCATGTGGATGAAATTTCATTCCATATTAAAAAACAAAGATATTTCAAACCTCTTTTATTAATCTCTCACTAATTTTTACATTCAATCCATAATATTCGTTTTGAAGCTATAATATATATATATATATATATTATACAATTTTCTCTGCAATATTTGTTGCATAAAACTATTAAATATTTTAAAAATTATAAAAGACACAATATTAACAATTAATTTTCCATTTATTCCATTATTACTTTATTTTATCACTATTATTATTATTATTATTTTACAATTTGCTCCTATAAGTTCAATAAATATGTGTAATCAAATAATAAAATTATTTTCGTATAATTCATTTATAAACATTTTTGACAGTTAGAAGCATGTTTCAAATTGAAGAAGAATAGAAGTTGTACATATACCAATTAAATAAATCGATATAGTTAATTTCAGAACATATAAAAAAAAGAAATATATTTGTAATACGCCTAGATAATAAATAAACTTGAAATATAACAGTATTCATACTTCAATTCTAATAAAAAAATTTAAAAAATAATGAATAAATTATATCAGACAAAATAAAACAAGTAACATAATAAAAGTAAAAATGGAATATAAAACAGAGAATAGAAAGAATCGAATAGAAAGAGAAATCTTATTCGGTGTAAGTTCTGATAAAACAGAAAAGAGAGCAAAAAAGGTAATTCCTTGCCACAACTTAATATTAGTGTAAAATATAAAAATAATTTTGATTTATTGACAACAAAAATTTATTTGACTGACAGGACTAAATTGTACAAAATAAAAGATACATAGAAAAGTAATTGTTAATATATATATTTGCCCAGCCTACACTGGCTCATTACCAGTGACGCGGTGAGAGGGATGCACTGGGATCTCAAAGAAGCTCTGCTCTACCTCTCAACGTGGGGGATAGAGTAAGCTCAGGGATCGATAGTGTAAATATTGTATATAAGAGTGTAAATGCGACTGGTGATTATTTTATGTATTTATTTTTGTACATAGTTTGATTTTATTTATCCTCCAGTTTGTATATATTTAGAAAGAGATTTTTTTTTATTATAATTTTTCCCTTTATTTATTTATTTTTATTCTTATGTTATTTTATTTTAGTATGAATGCAATGAGGTATCACTATTACTTATTTCCCAACAACTTTGTGGCAGATCGTAATATTTATCAATAAATAAAAATTTAAAAAAAAAGAAGAAATATATTTATATTTATGAATATATTTTATACATTTACAAATAGTTGATATTTTCGAAAACAAATTTAATTATGATGCTAAAGAAAGAAGTCTGGAAATGTCCAAAATGACTGTATTTATAAAAATTAGAGTGGGATAAAAAGGTAAAATTTAAATTCACTGCCTGTTTAATACAAAATTTGGAAAACTTTTTTTTTTTGGAAAACCGACACTAAATACTGTAATTATTAGATAAAAATAAATACGATGATATCTGGAGGCCAACATAAATCTTCTTGCAATTATTTGATTCATTATAGTTTCTTTGTCACTCTGACAGAAATTCAGCCGAGATTATTATGCATAATAGCAATTAATTTTATTAGGGAGGACCGCTATCCAATTGGTTAAAAGGGCGAAGAGGTCGGGTCGAGGAGGGAGAGGAGAAGGGGCTGGTAGGGGGTTCCACAAGCTCCGCTCTCATTAGCGCAGTATTTACGAGGCTCCAAGACTAATCCACCGCTAACCGGATTGCTTTCCACTCTTAGCCTCTTCCTCGGTTTTATATCTTCCTTCCAGCCATCTCGATGTAAGCAGAACAAACTGGAGTTTGTCTTCGAGGAGGTATCATAGCATTAAGTTACGATACGATACTTCGACTTACCATAGAAACGAAAAAGCATCAAAATCTTAATAATATCGGAAGATAACTATCGATACCTGCTTTCAGAGACTTTTTAGTCTTTGGTTATGTCTCCTTCCGAAGAAGAGCAATTAATCTCGTGCATGACTAAGCCGACTTAATTACACAACAGTGTGAAATTGCTACTCGATTAAAAAACACCTCCCTATCTATCAGGCTTTACTTGGCAGTGTTGTGAATCCCCACATATTAGTCACATAATCCGAAACAGCAATTGCATAATCCAACTCCACTTATTAGTAATCATCAGATCTTTCAGGTTTTCCGGGGCTGACTTCTGTGGACAGACTTCTGAGACCTATTTAGCTCTCCCTTCTAGTCGGTAAAATTCGTGCCACAGATGAGCAGATGTCCTACCGTTTCATCCAAGTTGGAAAAGATAATTTAATCATCAAAGCCTTGTTATAATGTCAGGAATCTAGCGGAGGGTCCATAACACAGAAGTGGGATATGTATCTGCAGTCTTTCAAGAGTTAACTCTCTCTAGCAATTGGCGATGTGAGATCGATGAGTAAATTGTGCATTCCATTATGAAATGCAGAGAAAAACTCTTACGACACGTAGAATACTTCTGTGCACGATTATAGCCAGATTGGCGTTTGTCGAGGTTACTACTGTGTACAAACGTGTGGAACTCGCTGGCCAGAATTTTTCTCCAACCTTGCCTGAGTCTAACGATATTCAGCATTATTCGAGCCCTTCTACATTCATCATTTGTGCTTCTAAGCTGCTAGAGTATTTACAGATGTTAATCAAACCATAGTCTGGTATAAATTTTAATACCTCCCATTCATCTAATGGATTGCAGGGAGTGAATATCAAGCTCTTAATTGATAGAATATCAAATCAGTCTCTTGGTTTAATTAACTTGGTTTAAGTAAAAACCTGGGGACCAGCTGAAGAGCACCAAATAATGGTAGACAGCCTTTTTCTCACTATATGTGATTTCATCTAACAGTTTCTACGAGCCATTATAACAAGGTCGCTTGTATAACGCTTGAAACGTTGTATTTTCTGGAAGTAGTAGGGCACATATCATGTTTCATAACTTGGGCTATAAAACACTACATACATATAATTTAGATATTCCCCGGAATAAAAGTTGGGGGATATTACTCAAATTAATTGTGCAGTAATGGTATTGCTAGTTTAATTGATTGAGTAGACTGTATTTGATGGATTTTAAAGAAATGAAGGATGGCGGTATAGAGATATAAACCACTATTCCTAATTTAATTTATACAAATGGTTATGTGGGGGTTGTCCAAAAAGTTGTACAATAGAGTTAGTTCTTGATTTTGATTGTGGATTTTAATGGGGTTATATGAAATAATAAATGTTGTATGTTACTTGATGGTTGATCTTTTTTGCTTGAAGTCTTGTTCTTCAATAATGCTATTTTCCCTCATTCATCTTGCCATCCGTCCCTCTGCCTGAGTGGGGTGTAGGTCATTTACTCGTGAGCCCACTGCTTCATATAGCTGCCACTAGATGGCATAATCTTCAATTTCCATTCAAATGTGATGGGGGGGAGAACATTTTCCCCAAACAACATGTGTTATCACAAGTTTTCGATATAACATATGTTCCATGCTTCATGATTCGATCTGATAAGTAACTAAGAATAATCTTTGTAAAGTATTACACAGAATCATGGATGTATTGTCGGTAACAATATCGAATTTCAAAATATTAACTTCTAATTCTTTATCACTAGACCTCCCCCCCCCCCAAAAAAAAATTATTGGACAGTAATATTTTAAGGATAAAGAACATTTATAAGATATCCGTCTGATTTTTCAGAAACGTTTACTATGCTATTTCAGGTAGGAAATCACCTGCGTATTCAATGGAAATCACGTTGTAATTTTTTGTAGCTACGTTTAAATAAAATTATAGGCAGTTCAATGAATAGTGGTGTATTGGTCCAATTAAATCTTTCTTTTGCGGATCAAAATCATCAAGGCGCGAATAAAATACTAATTGGAGGGTTCTAAGCGACATAAAACGGTGTACAAAAATTATTTTTTTTATTGGTTGGGAACATTTACTCTAATCCTAGTCTGGAAAGAATATCATTTTACAAAGTAACATAATGTAATTAATTTTATTTATTTGATTTAATAACCAATTCAAAAGTTCAAGAGAAAAAATGTATAATTCTTTTTTAATTGGTTCTAATGAAGTAATACCTTAGAAACTGAGAGAATGATTTTAAATTATAAGAACGGTGTAAGACCTTTCATTGGCTCTTAGGACTGTATAATTACTGTTTAGAAAAAAATATTTTCTTGCTGAATCAATAAAGAACTTTTCACTATAAGGAAATATATTCTTTTCCATATTTTCCTCTAACAAAAGTTTATAAAAGATAATTTATTTAATGATTGCCATCCTTCAGGTCTATACTAGTAAATTAGGTTAGTTTTATAAAATTACCGAAACATAAGGTACAGATTTTAACGTTCAGCACATTGATAATAACATTAGTTAAAAAAAATAAAAAATAAAAAATAAACTCTTATAAATAAACTATTAGTTAATCAGTATTTAATTTGTTTTATATAATTATGTTTCGTAATAAACGAAATATGTTATTTCATTTGTTTTTACAATTAATCGTTCAATCGATAAATTTTATCATAAAAAATATTACAGTTTGATTATAATATTTTTTTAAATACAGGAAATTGAATAATCAACTCTTTAAGATTAAAATATATATTTTTTATTACTTTAGATCATCCAAAATTACAATGTTACGGATTCCGTCCCCATTTCAAGTAGTACATTTTAAGACTAATTAATTCATCATAATTATTTATTAATTAAAATTTTATTAATTTATAAATGAATAAAACTTCTTTGCATTGTCAAAATAATAATATTTCAATAATTTAACGCATAATTTTTTCTTCTTCTACTATTGGTATAACACGGGCATGAAATTTCTCTTGGTCGCTTACATTGCACTTAGATAATAGATATTCTCAGTCTTCAAAATTTTTGCTCCATCCGTTTTCCTTCCGAGAGTCTCTTCAACCTCAGAAAACTAGAGGTTGCTAAGGTGACACCTCAACTCGGCTACAACATCCTCATTTACCACCTACTGATTATTCTTTCATTGTTGATACTCATAACATGGCCAAGCTATTTCGATCTTTGTTCCTTGATACAAAACTTATTTTAATTAAAAATTAAAATAATTCTTAAAAATATCAAAACAATCCAAACCGCAGATTAAGTTAGAAATTAGCCTATACCATCATATTTTAACCATAGATTTACATGCGTAAGTGTGCAAGCAATAACCCAATAAGAAGCCCCCAATTGGAAGGAAAATTTTACTTTAAAAAGCGTGTATTTTTTTCCTTGGTATGAGTATTTCGAACTTCGTAAAGTATTTTAAAGTTTACCTTTTTCCTGGAAGTCGCCTTTAATTTATTCTAACGTTATTATTTTCTCGGTATTTTCAACTTGTTTACTCAATGAAGTGTTAAAATAATAAAGAAATTAAACTCAGCTTGGAGTTGTGAGGCTAAAAGTATACTTCAATTTCTTTTGTTGTGTTAACAAACTTCTGTTACCGGAAACTTTAAAAAAAAAAAAATTACCTTTGCTTGGTAAAGAAGTGCATAAACTTACAATTCGATCATCATTGTGTTGAAATATTTACCTAATGATGATAATGATAAACATACTTTTTTATTTACAACTGTGCAACTGGGAATGTACTGCACTTAGTTCACAAACGCTAAAGTAGGCAAGAGACAACGTAGGAGGCCAAAAATGGATAGGCATAATTAACAAAGATGCGAAAGAGCTGCAGCAAAGTGGAAGACAAAAAGGCGGGGAGAAGGCCAGGATTATATATTTTTTTTAGAAAAAAATAATAATATATATATATATACATACCATAACAGTTTTGGCAAAACCTCAAGTTAGTTGAATCACAACAATGTAAAACACAGTGTGCACAAGACCCACAAATATATATATTTATAAATAATTAATAAAATAAATAACTGCAATTGGGAATTAAATAGTGTAAACGATTTTTTTTGGGTAAATTCATCTTGAAATACAATTTTGTTGTGTTAGTAGTGACCTTAATAATATTTAGTAGATGAGAATGTAGGTATCTGGTTTTAATTTAAATTTTCTATAAATAATCAGTTTCGTTTCAATTATTGAGAATGCTCACTCCGTTACTTGCTAATGCTAAATCACTCTTTGCTAAGTCCTTTATACAGGGAATCACTAAATGTATAACAGTCAGTAACAGATATCTTTTGCGGTCGCTGTCCTTTATGATTCTGGCAATCGATATGTTCGAGCCAACAGTATAAGGTTTCTGTTGAAGTATTCTTTCTTCTCGACACCCCTTTTACATAAACCATAACAGAAAAAAATACTAGATTGGTTGGCGGAATAAAACTGGACCTTATTTATAATATTACAACGCTTTATGTTTTCTTTGGCGGTGGAATCTCCAATGACTATATTGCAATCATATTTGTTAATTATGGATTCGGTGATACTAAGTATTGGATAATTTTGACCGGTCTATATGACTTATGGTGTGATGAAGCCAATAATGAACAAAATTTCCTCTAATTCATCATTTGCATTTGTATTGGTAGTATAAAAATCCAGAATCTATTTAACAGTATTCAAAGTGCTTAACTGGCCAATTCACATTTTTATACTATTAATAAGTTGTAAAAATAGACTTATTGACATAAATAGGATTCTAACATGTCAATTTGCCGTTATTAGTTATTCAGATTTAGTACTTAAGAACGTTTCATTTAACAATGTTACTCCTACCCCTGTAGAACAGATCCGCTACCTTGGACTACATTTGGACAAACGATTGACCTGGAATCCTCACACAAGACTGAAAAGACAGGAAACTGCACGTAGATTTCGACTATTACAGCACTTTCTAGACAAACGTTCTAAACTTCCAACACATTACTGATCAAAGACTGATCTTCATGACTGTAATAAGGCCAATCTGAACATATGGATTTGAGCTTTGGGGCTCCACTAAACCTTCGAATTCCTCTCGTATTCAATCCTTACAATCCAAAATCCTTCGTAAAATTCTCAATGCTCCTTACTTTGTCACAAATAAAATCATGCATAAAGAGCTTAATGTTCCCTTTGTAACCGATGTAGCCCGAACCAGAAATCACTCCTTCCATTATAAACTCCCTAACCACTCAAACCCCCTCGTTTCTAACCTTGCATCCTCTTCCATTCTTGACAATCCTCCGAGGCGTCTGAATGTATGGCCACGAGACCAGCTTATGTAAAATGTCATTAGAGTGCTACTAATGGGTAGTTGCTCAACACGCCTGTAACACTCCATTTTAATTAAGACCATATTTACTAAATGTATTATGTAATATGCAGTTGTAAATTTCAATAAAGTTTAAAAAAAAAAAAAAAAAAAGAAGTACTTAAGAACAACCTTATATACAAATCTCAAAAAATATTTTTGTATTTTGTCATTAAATGAGTTGATAAGGTGTTCTAATTAATTTTTCAAATAAAAAGAAGAGTAAAGCAAAAATAGTTATAGAAAACTAAACCATCAACAAAATTGCTTTAAAATAGAAAAAAAAAACAATAAAGTAGGTTAAAAAAAGTAATATTCAGCAACCAATTTCTAATTATCCGTTTCTATCTCTCAGATAGATTATATAAAGTAAATAACTACAGCGCTTAAACATCCCTCTTCTTTGAGTCTACTGATGTTCCTCAGGGTACTATCACTGGTCCTATCCTTTATATAGTTTTTACAGATGACATCTCAACCCATCCTAACACTATCCTACCACGTATGCCGATGACAGGTCTATTATCAGTGAATAATTATCCTTCCATTGTCCCCCCCAACACTCCAATCCCACACCACCACCCTTGAAGAATGGTGTCATAACTGGAGGACTAAAATAAATTCTAATAAATCTCACTAAATCACTTTTACCCGTCGTGAAACCATGACTTCCAGCCCCTCAGTACAATTTCATATTACCCAACTTATTCCTGTCCAAAAAGATCCGTTACCTAGGACTACATCAGGACAAACGACTGAATCCTCCTACAAGACTGAAAAGACAGAAAACTAGTTGTCAGTTCCGACTATTAAAACACTTACTGGGCAAACGTACTAAACCTTCTAATTTCTCTTGTATCCAACCCTTACAATCCCAAGATCCTTCGTAAAATCCTTAATGCTCCTCGCTTTGTCACATTATATATATGTAACCGATTTGAAAACAGATACAAATCCTTCCATGATAAAATTCTTAAAAACACAAACCCTCTTGTTTCTAGCCGGGCTTCACCTTCATTGTCTGATAATCCTCCTAGGTGCCTGAAAAGAAGATGGCCTCTAAATCTTCTCATCTAAAAATGATATTGGAGTTCTTTCAATGGGCAGATTCTCCACATGGCTGTATCATTCCATTATATAACTAACATTAAATTTACTTATTTTATTTATTTTTAACACAGTTGTAAATATCAAGGATATTAGGACCTTAAAGTAGAATTTTGCATAAATTCGTTTCAACACAATGTTTAAAATTTCTAAATAGTCAAAATGAAACGCTGAATTTTGATTATATTATTTATAGAAAGGGTAAAATTATATTATTTTTTTCTTGACTCCTCCATTGATTCTTTTTATAAACTAATTTTCTTACTACTTTGAAGAATATTTTTTTGATTGAAAACAACATAAAATTTCAGCTAAGGGAGTTGAGGCATTACCTTAGCAACCTCATATATATGTTCATATTTAATTTACCATAGAATGAGGGTCGTTTGTAGCCGAGGAAGTTGGAGCGTCAACATTACCTACCTCGTGACTAGAGCGGCGCCATTTCGAATTCGTCCAAGGGGGTCTTATATTTCTGTGACGGTCTCACGAGATAGTTAGAATAGATTGGTTATATTTAAATAGATCCCCATACGTCAAATAGACCAGGAAAAAAGTTATAAAAAAATAATTCCTCACAGAATGAAAACTGGATCTAGCTAGAATAGTTTGGTTACCTCTAGGATAGCTTCCTGTATGTCAGAAATGGGTTAAAAAAAGTTGAAAACAAAAATTAATGGTTTTTCAGGTGGACATTTAAATAATAAATAAAATAAACTATAGTA
>NW_027113898.1:80093-85764 GCF_000696795.3 Halyomorpha halys | reverse complement strand
ACACCGGGCTACCAAAATATTTTTGTTTAAAAATCTCCAAACAGATACTGAGTATTGTATATCTTACTGTTTCCAAAGGTAATAAAAAAATAAAATACTTCAGATATTTAATAACCGGTTTAAATACTCCTTGTGGTTCTTCGTCAATTGTGAAAAAGTAAGAAAAAAACTTCCAGATGTTTCATCTACTATTTATCTCCTACAATTAAAAAAAAAAAAATACTTTATTTGCTTCAACTGTATTTACACATTACAAGTCCTTCCTCAAGACAATGTACACTTATTAATATCAGTACAAGAATTTGAAGACTTTATTAAATAAAATCAGGCATATATAAGCAAACATAATTTACACAACTGGTATACATAAGATTCACAATATATAGCATTACGTGACATAAAACCGACAAAGAACTATAGTAGCACATTTTCACGATGTTTTATTGAACGAGTTAAATAGAAATATTCATAACCAAGGAAGAGAAGCAAAAGAAGTGAAAGAATCTATTAGAGTTAAAATTTACAAAAAAATAAGATTTTTTAATCTAGAATTTTCCATACGGCTCAAAAATATTTTTGAAATTTCTAGATGAGGTTATTGAAATTCCTTTTAGTATTGCAAATTTTGATTAAATAATCCACGGAAAGGATCATACTGCGTTACAATTTCATTCTGTGATGTTGGGAACAAGAATTTCTTTTTCGTGGGAGTCAATACAGCAAGAAGCATGTTGGCCTAGCGGAGGGGGCCTGGAGAAACGAGATCTAAATAATTTCACGGGGTCTCTTTCTGTTAGTCCAGCTTACAAGATTAAATTTCTTTGATGCTCAATCTCAAAAACTGCTCCTATAAATTAAATATGCACCAGATTCAGAGTCAGAATCGAGTGAATTTTAATGATCGTGAATCTTCATAAAAAACATCAATTTTAAGCAAGAACGTGTCGGAAATTTATAATTCAATTTTAAAATATATCCATAAAAATTGATATAGAACTAAATTGTTGGAGGATAGTCCGATTGGTGGTCAATAAATGTATCAAAATTGTAAAAGTAAACCAATTGTTAAACGTTTCGCCCCACTTCGCAGGGCTTCGTCAGGGCTAAATGAAAAACAAGATACAAACATAGTAAGAATTACAATAAATTAAAACATTAAAGTAAATATTCAGAGAAAATATTTTTTTTTTAAATTATTTATTTAATGTAATTTACAACTGTACAAAATAATACAATAGGTAAATATGTTGTATGTTCCATATACACTTGAAAATCTTGGGAAGGAACCACCCATTGGTGGTACTTCAAACATTAATTTAAATTAGAAGGTCCCGTTGCCATCTTCTATTCAGACGCCTCGGAGGATTATCAGGGATTGTTAAGGATAAAAGATTAAGAATTAATGGGTTAGGATGGTTAAGGAGTTTGGAATGAAAAGACGTATATCTGTTTTGGGTCAAATCTGCAACAGATGGGATGTTAAGGTCTTTGTGAATGAGTTTATTTGTGACGTAATAAGGAGCATCAAGGATTTTACGTAGGATTTTGGATTGTAACGATTGGATGCGGGAGGAATTTGATGGTTTGGTGGACCCCCAGAGCTCAATTCCACATGTCCAAATTGGTCTGATTATCGTAGTGTATACTAATTTTTTGTAGTGAATGGGAAGTTTAGAGCGTTTGTCAAGTAAGTGTTGTAGCAATCGGAATCTACGAGCAGTTTCTTGTCGTTTCAGTCTTCTGTGTGGATTCCAAGTAAGTCTCTTGTCAAGATGGAATACTAAGTATCGAATCTGTTCAACAGGCATTAGTGGTGTATTTAGAAAGGATAATGTAGGACAGGAGGTTTACGACGGAGAGTAAAGGTGATCTGGTGGGATTTGTCAGGATTTATTTTGATTCTCCAGTTTTTACACCATACTTCAATAGATGTTATGTGTGCCCGTAGTGTTTGTGATGCATTAGTTGGGTCGTTGTTTACAGAAAGTGTACTTGTGTCATCAGCGTATGTTGTTAGGACTGTGTTATAGAGGGTTGGGATGTCAGCTGTATAAACCATATAAAGAATGGGACCTAAGATACTACCTTTAGGAACACCGGCGGACTGAGAAAAAAGAGATGAGTGAGAAAATATGAAAATAAAATAAATACAAATTTTTTTGTTTTGTTTATACAATATATAAAAGGAATAATAATAATTTAAGGAAGAATACATATAGAAGGAATAGAAAGTAATAACTAATCGATAGAGTTACTATCATCGTGCCGTTTTTAAATATTGTTCGATTTAACTATCTTAATGTCTCCTCTTCCCATTTTAAGATAATATTTCAAAAGTGATATAGGACCGTCGCTCCCTGGGGGTCTTAGCGGGGTGGATCCGGCTGGAAAGGACTGCCTTTTTTTGTGTTATGATCTCTTGAGTGAGATTGTAACATGTACATCGACCAACCTACTCGCTACATTTGTCTGTTTGAAAAGTCAGATAAGTAAGGCTACCATGGAGGGCGGGATTGGAGGGTGTCATGCCGTTTTTCAATTTCAGGCGCTTTTTAAATGCGATAGAAATCTAAATACAGAACTAGAGTAATAAAATGTAGAGAAATATTCGTTTGAACTATTTATAAATATGGTAAAGGTGAGGTAGAGTAAAAAGAAAAAGAAAACATTAAGAAAATTAAAAAAATTAACAAATAAACATAGATAGCACTACCTGTCAGATTGAAACAGAAATGTCAACTGTCAAGTCGGGCATCCGTTCTTAGGTATAAAATTCCCTCACTTTTTCCCTAACCCTCAAAAAGGGAAAGATATTTTATAATATATAAATAGGTAAATTTACAGAATCATCAAATCTCTTGTCTGATATTACAGTAGGCAAATACATGAGATAAATATAAAAGTACATGTATAAGATATTACATACAGTAAGGATAGAGTGACAAAAAAAAGTATATAAATACACTGATTAAAAAATAAAAATAAAGTTATTAAATAAAAATAGAAATCCTGAAAAATGAGAGGAATAGTGGTGTAACAAACTAGACAAAATTAGAACAATATGGATAAAAATATAAGTAATAAAACTGTTACAAGATGGTCGACTATTATTAGTAGTAGTAGTTGACAATCTTTTAGACTTGGTGGTGTGGACATTGAGCTGGTGTATAGATCGTGCATTGGAGATAAGTAGTGAATGGTAACAATGTGATAATAAAAGACCATCAAAACAGTGATTAACAATAAATAGATATCTTTTACTATTTTGATACCTTTATTGCCCACTTTCCGGACTATCTTCCTATAATCTACTTCATACGGTCAACTATCTTCTTCCAATAAAGTAGACTTAAACCTTTTTCCTGAAGCTGAAACATTATTTTAGAACTACATATTTAGGGTTTTCTTATAAGTTATTCCGGAAATCGTTTCTTTATTTTAAAAAAAATAGTGTTCTCTTTACCTTACGGAATCAAGAAGAAAAAGCAGGGAAAAATACATGATAATGCAGTAAGGGTGGAGCAACGAATTTTCCGCTCAGTGAAGCAATCTTACATCATTGTGCTTATTGAATTTTCCAATCCAAAAGAAGAGCGCCTCACCGCCATTATAAATAACAATGAAATCGACACTGATAAGATTTTCCACATGAGCAAAACGGACTCAGTTATATAAATGGTCTACCTTTGTAATATACACAAATACGAGACTTCTAAGCGAACTCAAAGGATCGATGCTTTCAAATCCTTGGCATATTTTTGTCATTTTAGCTTATTTTCAGCCTTCAAGTATCATAAATGTGGAATACTTTGCTTCGTAAGTAATAAAATTGTTCCACTGACGTTAAAAGATTCAGTGAGGCACACCAGTGGCTGTGTGCGAAGGTGCGAGATCAGTTTAACTCCCGATCGGTGGTTGCAAAGTCCAGTTGAAAAATAATCATCGGTTTTCTGGTATTTTCCTTATTTCTCTGTTAAGCAATGTACATCTTTTTATATTAGAATAAAACACATCAGATATTCGACAGCCGGCTTAACACACGTTGATGTTCTCCACTAATTTATCAAAAGTAAAATAAAAACTCCTAAATGATTTAAACTAATATTAAATCTTAATTTTATTAATATATTAATTATTAGTTTATTAAAACTTCGGTTTACAATGACAATCACCCAATACCACAAACAAAGACTTTTTAGGACTTATCTATGACAGAGGGTTGACATGAGCCCCACACATCAAGGCAAAACGTAAAACGCTAAATTTCTGACTGAGACAATTATATTCTATACTACACAGACGTTCTCAATTATCACTCAGACAGAAACTTGACTTATACAATTACTTACTAAAACCCATATGGACTTACACCTGCCAAATTTATGGACCTACTAAAAAGACATAGATTGAGAAAATACAAACTTTTCAATCACATTTTAAGAATGGAAACGAACCCACCACTCTATGTTTCAAACGAGACCATTCACACCGACCTACACATTCCGACATTAACGAACCTTGTTCATATGACTTAATGGTTTCACTACACGCTACATGGGCATTTCAATTAATTTATACGACAGATGGCAATACGACATGCCTGACGTAAATCGGCGTAGGCTGAAGAAGAGTTGGACGCTGTACCTCCTAGTGTAATAAAATAATTTACTTGACGTCAGGAGGGTGCACCACTGGGTGCTATCTCCCTCATGCCATGCCTGGATAGAACATCTCATTTGTTGGTTATAAAATAAAATTTACAGGTGCAAATAAAAAAAAAAAATATATTAAATCGAAATTTAAAAAGTTCGATTTTTAAATTTTTGTTAAAAGTCATTAAAAAATGTGTGAGGTTTCAGATATCTAGCAGAGAAAAGATAAGATCGAGACGGTACAAATTGGGTTTTATAGATTTCGACGCGGACATACCCATTTACGTTCTTACGGAGCGTAAGTTGGGCCCTGTGTTTTAATTCAAAGCCTAAGAACGAACCATGTTTTTATACAGCACATGAAATAGGCACGGGTTAACTCCTGCAACGCCATGGTTGACATGGGATCATAACCTCATGTTTTTTTAGGCAATCCACAGCGAAGGTGATGGATGATACATGACCAAACTATTCTAACTATAGTGGGGGTCAAGTTTTTCATTTTGAGGAACCGCTACTTTATGAAAAAAGTGAACGCCCCAGGCCTGATTCGAACCGGCGCCGCCGGCATGATTATGAGCAACATCGGAAATATTATAATTTGTTTAAACAAATGTAGGAAGGGAGGGGATATTGTTTTCGGAACTAAGATATAATTGTAGGTCAGAAAAAAAGAATTAGAAATTATTGAATTAATTGAAAATTTAAGGAGTTTGAAAACTACATTGGAATTACTTTTCCAACATATTACAAAATCTTTTTTGCTAAATTTAGCGTTTTTCCAATACACAATGTTACTTCTACAAAGATTGAATACAACAGATGTTACTATGCAAATACTAAAGTATAAACTAAGAAAACTCAATACACTTTAGAATGCGTCTATAGTTGACTTTTCATTTTTTTTTTTTTTTTATTTGACCAAGAAAATTAAGAATTAATTAAGCATAGAAATTTTGTTCTAACATTTAATTTCTTATTTATGTATAATTAATTTTTTTTTTAATATTTATTTATTG
>NW_027113898.1:78370-79733 GCF_000696795.3 Halyomorpha halys | reverse complement strand
ATTTTACGAAGGATTTTGGATTGTAAGGATTGAATACGAGAGGAATTCGAAGGTTTAGTGGAGCCCCAAAGCTCAACTCCATATGTCCAGATTGTATAATTAATTAAAAGATTTTTAATAATTTTTTTTTAAAACTTTTATATTTACTGTTATTCAAGATTTGTTGTTTGTAACAATAAATTCCTCTTTCTACGTTAGAGAGCAGACCTTTTTAGGTTTCTATGAAATTTTTTTTTAATTCCTGTTAAACATGGTCCTACTGTATATAAGTAATATTTCTCATTAAGAAGATAATGAATGAATGAGAATACAATGTTTAAAAAATTCAAATTCTCATATATAGTATAAACATTTTTCAAACTGGACCATATAAGTATTCAGTTCATTTTTATATTGGGTTTATAGACAATAAATGTAAACGAATTTCAGCAACAAATGAAAACGTTTCGTTGGAAAGAGTTTAATGGAGTTGCCGTGTTATTTTCAATAATCCGCTATGAAATTGGACGATGCTGCAATATTCCCAACAGGGAGTCTTGATGATGGCAGCGGTAGCAGAGGGGAAAAAAAATTGGAGGGCGAACAGAACTGTTTCAGGAACGCATTAAATATAGAATGGGGGGAGGGCGAAGTAATATCTATTTATGGCCCTTCATTGCCAAGTATCACGACTTATTGTTTGTCCCTATCGTCGGTATTTATATGATTAAGTAAAGAGTTTGCTATTACAGTATATCGGGTATTAAAATGAGTAATTTGGACAAGAGTGGATCGGGAACAAACAATCCTTTGAAAAAGTTGACATTGGTATGGTGTATTGATGGAGTACCGTATCAGTACAATCAACATGCTAAGTTTATTTCCGATAAAAAGCTCATTCGCAATCGATTCCCCCTAACGAAAAGCTAGTACGGCGCAAACTTAGTACATCCACCTCGTTTTATTGAAGAGGGTTAACAATGTTATTCTCTTTATGGACTTTTCATATCTTTATAATATTTTTCTCAATGAAAATTTGTCTTCATTATCTTTAGTAACTATAGCAATTTTTTTTTTATTATTTATTTTATGTAATTTACAACTGTACAAAATAATACAATAGGTAAATATGTTGTATGTTTCATATACACTTGAAAATCTTGGGAAGGAAGCACCCATTGGTGGTACTTCAAACATTAATTTAAATTAGAAGGTCCCTTGGCCATCTTCTTTTCAGACGCCTCGGAGGATTATCAGGGATTGTTAAGGATGAAAGATTAAGAATTAATGGGCTAGGATGGTTAAGGAGTTTGGAATGAAAAGACGCATATCTGTTTTGGGTCAAATCTGCAACGAATGGGATGTTAAGGTCTTTGTGAATGAG
>NW_027113898.1:74803-76475 GCF_000696795.3 Halyomorpha halys | reverse complement strand
TATATTATTAATATTGATTTATATTTTTATTTATACAAATAATGATTTTATTTAAATATTTCTTTATTATTATTATTTTTAATTAATTTTTTTTTTAAATTTAGTGTGTACTACTGTTATCATTTACATCTTATTTTTATTTTGTTCTTTTTTTTGTATATATTGCATAATTGGATATTTGACAACTAATTCTTAATGCCCTTAATTTGTGGCAGATTGTAATTATTCTCTTCAATAAATATTATAAATAACTATCAAATAAATTATAACAGACGATTAGGATAGTACATTTTTTTGTTAATAGTTATAATAAATAAACTCAATATGTGGCATTGCAGGACTGATATTTTATTTCATTTTATTTGTTTTCATAAAACAGTTTTATTAAGCAAATACATTGTGTTTTAATACAAAAGGCGTATTCCGTATCATATAAGGTCTAAATATAATTATTAGAAACGGTTATTATCTCTTGACTATAATTTTATAACCATTGGCTTTAACACATGATTTCTTGATTATTACTTTCCAGTTTTTAACTAAAAAATAATTAAACTCCAGGTGATTGAAATGGCTACTGAATAATGGAATAGTGAATCCCGCTTCCGTAGCTACTATTCGGAATGTCAAAGATAAGTAAAACGAAAGTTGGTCGACCTTTAATATATTAACCAATATATTGACAATGCTAAAATATTAAATCAGGTTACAAAAAATTAATGTTCGGAAACTCTTCATAATTTTCTGTTAGATTAGATAATGCAAACACTGATAATGTAAAATTAATAGTTTATAGTCACGCATTATTGTTAATACTGCCATCATTTTGTCTAATCGATATACTTTTTCTATATACGTATGTTTATAATGTACTATAAAATACCCAGTATCTATAAAACTTCACAATATTATACTTGGATTTTTTATTTTATATTATTAGTGGCCTATTGGAAATTTTTATAAACAGCTTTACGGAGAAAAATCGGTGTAAGTGTACACGATTACACTTTTACGTAACAAAATAATGAAAATCCAAGCCATAGAAAACAGAAAATTTCCTTAGACATGTATAAGCGCACAATGGATCATCGAATGTGCATTTTATAATTCATTAAAGTACTTGTTTAATTATTTGTGTACTTATTTTTGTTATGTATTTTATATAACCATTTTTGACTATAGTAATTTATTTTTTGATTAAATTCTTTCAACTATTGATCACTTGTGTTAGAAAATGTTAGAATACAACTGTGCAATAGTTAAAATAAATCCACTTTAGCGGCTGTTAACATGAATTGTCAGAACACTCATGTCCGATCTAGTAATAAAGGAATATATAAATATAATTAAACTATAACTTTTAATGATATTTTTTTACTAATCATATAAATCGTAAATATGACTGAACTATGCGGAATGTTGATATAATTCTTTTATGCTGTGTATATAACATATATTGTTCATATATTATATTATATTATTATATATATTGTTCATTTTTCAGCGATCCTCTAAGTAGATAACGACTAAACAGCCCTTACTATTTATTTTGTATATCTGTGTAAAAACTGCACTATTTTTTTGTAATTTTTATTCATTATAAAATATTATAATTTGCCACAACCTTGGGCGATAATTAATAGTGATAAATAATCACATTCATTCCAAATAA
>NW_027113898.1:56051-73343 GCF_000696795.3 Halyomorpha halys | reverse complement strand
ATTAATAATAACTAATATGTTCATACTTCTTTGCATTATATAACTTTATTTTTATTTCATTTCCTTAAGTATGTTATTGTACCCACTTTTTCAATTACCAATGTATACATTTTATTTCCTGCTTCTCTCATCACTTCATTTTATTAATTCTATTTTGTAAAATTATTCATTTTATGTGTAAAATTATTCTGCTTATACTTTCTTTTTATTTTTTTTTTTTATTTGTCTATACTTACTGTGGTTGTTATCTTGTTTTGTTTTTAACCCTGAAGAAGGCTAGAAACTCTAGCCGAAACGTTGGCACATTAAAATAAGTTAATCGTACTTATTTGTGTTTTTCATTGACCGCACCCCCAACCATCTTCTCCTCATTCATCATCCACGGTCAACTATCTCTCATAATTATAAATAGTTTTTTGTTACTACTTTTAAACCTTTATTGATCGCCGCCCGGTGATTTCCTCTAATCTAGTTCATTCGGTCAACTATCTTCTTCCAATATGACTTGTCAGGAAAGGTTCATAATCAGCAAGTTATATCAGCTAGTGATTACAAATATTATTAATATGGAGATCTTTTTTTTGGCCCACATCACAAGTATAAGGTTATAAAATCATATACCTCATTGCAGAAATATTTACTATCAGAGCACTCAATATACAATAATTACGATATTTTAATAATTTCATTCAGTCAGACGAAGGAGGATCAGAGATAAAAATGTAAATAGGTGTTGATAGTTGACCATGGATTACTAATTAGAGAAGATGGTCGGGGAGGGGGCGGTCAACAAAAAGAACATAAATAAATAAAAAAGTATTTATACATGCTGAATATTTATAAAAAAAAATATTTATTCATTTAGCATGAATAAATAATTTTTTGTTTTTTTATGACCTTTTTGCTGACCCCCTCTCCGACCAATTATAAAAATGTAAAGGGGAAAAACATAAGCAAGAACTGCTAATGGAAACTCGTATGTCATTATCCGGAAACATGGAGGCAAGGTGGGCTATCTTGTGAAGCATCTTAGTCATTTTAATTGGTATGAGAATAAGTCGGAAGATAAAATATTTAGGGATATTTAGATCCTCTTTTCAAAAGAAAACTTTTCTGTGAGAACATTGTTTTCAAAAGTGATGTACCTATAATTGAAAAGTAGACGTCATAAATTAATAATAAAAGTAACAGCATCAGTGAGATCCTAAGACACATAATTTACCAGGACCTTTAGGAATGGGTCAGGATTTCGACAGATCTCGATCATAAAAAGAAAAAGAGAACTTAAGGACGTAGGTATTAAGCGAAGATGACTTCAGAAGAAAAAAGAATCAGTAATCCGAACCACTCGTCATTAAAGAGGTAATAAAAAAATATTTATTCGAAAGTGAGAAAATATACAGCTAGTTTACAACTATGCAGACGTTTCAAGTTTTTAACTTGGAAACAGTTTAACATATTTCACTTAAAAAGTTGTAACAATCGAATAAGAGCTCACATTTACAATTAGCTTCATATAAAAGAAAGTTTACCCTGCATACGTGGAGGATTGGTTTGAAGATTCATATCCTCTATCTCTCTTTGAGAAAAAAGGAATGAACAAATATTGCCACAATGCTGCCAAGAACCATCCAAAGAAAACTCATCGATCTCTGGCGTACAGATGATTTTCAATTGTACCAATCCTCATCTGATAACGGGATGGCTATGAACGAAAAATATGAAAAAGGTCAAGGAAAAACTTTTTGAATTCTGTTGATATATATAAAAAATATATATATCATGACCATCATTAATTCATGTATGAAAAAATGTGTACATGGGTGAGAAGACTTCTCTATGTGCCCTAGGGCCTGAAGTATAGAAAATCAGCGACGAGGAGTTGCATCAGTATGCATAATCGGTATAAAGTCTTGACAGGATGAGCGTCAAATCAAATGGCTGGATCATATGTCACGTATGCCCTGAGGATCAGTCCCCAACGGCTGATTTCCTTTGTAAATTTCTCGTTATTGACAAAAAAAAAAATGTTAGTTTTTAAAAAACTGTATCCCAAGAAGTGTTGGACGTAAAGAGGCAGTTAGTTAGCTTTAAAGATACCAATCGCTATCTGAAAAATGCCTAAAAATGTTAGATTTAATTTTTCAACACCTTGTAGTGCCAGTATCTAATAGTTAAAAGAATTAAAATCTAGACCATCGGTTGTGCAAGAAGGTAATTTGGTCAGAATCACGGTCGACCCCAAGATTTTTACCTTATAAGGGTACCCAATTTATGAGGCTGTATCTAATAGCAGAAAGTAGAAAGCTGTATCTGTATGTAGAAAGTATCTAATAATACCAGTTGTAAAATATAATTTTAAAATTAACTAGTTTATAAGAGATAATAACGAACGGAAAATAATAAAATTTTGTCAATAATTCTATCTGCTGCCACTTTTTATTCCGGTACCATCATGCTAGGCAGTTGTATATGTTTTTGTCCTTCTTTAAGAGCATATTGTTTGAAATAATTGAAAAATTACGTTGCGTTCGTCTCCCGGTCTATGTGATGGCTGTACGAGGAAGATGAAGTAGGAGGGTACACAAGAAGGTGGATGCCTGCTGGGGATAGGAAAGTGTGGAGGATAGTGATAAGAGGGGCTCATATTCTTGTAGGACCGAAACGTCTAGAATAAATAAATAAATTTCACAACATAATAAAAATAATCCATATTTTGATGCACAAGTTTTCAACAGCACGTACGATATCGCTTCATGTAATTTTTTGTGGATAAAATTAGTTGATAATAAAAAAGATAAGTGCACTTATTTGAAATGGGGGATCGAAACAGGATAAAATACCAGCAGGATACTATTATTTATAATTTCTTTAAAAAATCATTCAAAATGGTAAAATAAAATTTCTAAACAATTACAGTTTGAAATAATTGAAAAATTACGTTACGTCCGCCTTCCGGTCTATGTGATGGCTGTATGAGGTAGATGAAGAGGGAGGGTACACGAGAAGGTGGATGCCTGCTGGGGATAGGAAAGAGTGGAGGATGGTGATAAGAGGGGCTCATATTCTTGTAGGACCGAAATGTCCAGAATAAATAAATAAATTTCACAACATAATAAAAATAATCCACATTTTGATGCACAAGTTTTCAACAGCACGTACGATATCGCTTCATGTTCCAGTTATTTTTGTGGATAAAATTAGTTGATAATAAAAAGATAAATGCACTTATTTGGAATGGGGGATCGAAACAGGATAAAATACCAGCAGGATACTATTTTTTATAATTGCTTTCAAAAATCATTCAAAATGGTAAAATAAAATTTCTAATTCAATTAGCTATTTAAATGTAAATTATGAACCTAGAAAAAAAAACATTGTTTGGAAAAAACTTGAATTTCAATTGTAATCTATAATGGTATTGGACCTTTGAAGCTGGTATAGAACTCTCATCTGTCCAAAGCAGAAAGCTAATTGTAAATGGTCAAATGGTCATTAAATAACATTGTTCATTGCACAGTAGTTAAGCTCATCTTTGATTACCAGATCCTTTATGCAACTGCAACATGCTCTCATTACTTACTTTCCTTTGATCCTAAAATATGAGCTACAAACGAAAAATTGGGACCAATCCAAGAGAAGTTGACTCTGCTTAGTTGGGACCCCAACAACTATCTGGTGCCAATAATTCTAAAAAGTGTTTTTTTGAAGAATATCTACCCAGTAATATAATTTTAACTTTGTTTTTGTTTTTTACTTAGATAGTTAATACGTTTAATAAATTCATATGATTTATTGGTAAGTATGTATTAAAATATAAACATCCATAGGTTTCACTGCTATTTGATTTTTTTTTAAATTTTGGTATTTAATAAACCAAATATTTATATTTAATTATTAAACATTTTCATGGGTTTTAACTACACGTAAACAGTTACGTGCATATACCTAACCTATTTGAGTACCTACTCCCAATAAATTATGGATTTAATCGATTTAAACTTTAATAAATAATTATATTACACTCGCAGACAGGACAATGCTGGTTTATAGATTAATTTAACACAATCGAAAATTTAATATTAATTAATATATTCAGTTAAAATTAAACATACATTAATATATTAATTTACATAATGAATAAATGATTGAACTAATTGCTCATTATATCTATTTAGTTTACAGTGGTAAATGACGATATTTAATTAAACTATAAAGTAGTAATATATAATAAAAATATATTGTTATAATATATAATAAAAATCAGCTAATATCTGGTTTCTGTATACACTTTACTTTCCGGTTTTGCTAACTGTAGTCATCTCTATTTACTAACATTGGTCATAGATCCTCATTTAGGTAATTAACAATCATTACAATTATTATTTAGAATGTTCGACAGTGTACATCTTTTAAGTTATAATAAAAAACAAACAAAATTCAAAGAAAACCTGCCTAAAGTCTACATTTATTTTTTTAATAAATATCGGTAAAAGTTGAAATAGACCATATCTTCGCTAATAATTGTCCGAATTAAATTTTTTGTTTTGTTTTGCAGAGAATTTAATCACCATTTAAATAACATATTATTTTTTAAAAAGTGTTCATATTAGTTGTATCATGACAAGAAACTTTTAAATATTATTTTTTGAAAAAACAAAACGGAACAGTCATTTACCGTTGATTTCTTTTGAAAAATTTCAAAACATATGAATTCCTTCATAATTTGATTATGTTCCTTATCTTTATCCTTCTGTTTGTATATATTTTAAGAGATTTTTTTTCTTTTTTCATTTTAGTATGAATGTTATCATTCATCACTATTACCTATTGCCCACAACGGTGTGGCAGATTGTAATATCTATCAATAAATACATTTATTGAAAAAAAAAAAGGAATTACTTTAATACGGCTCAACTAATCTACACGAAACTAAGAAGTGGTTTAGAGGGATCTGTAAACTGCAACAAAGGGGACAAACCGAATCTCATTAAACAAATTATTACCGGAGATATAAAATAAAACGTTTGAAAATTATTTCTTTATATTATTTATTTCTATATTAAAACCAATATTTGGCCCCAATAAAGGCTTAAATTTCGAATTTAGAGAAATTGTTAATTTTAGATTTTTTATCTGAACTTAAAATAAGTCATCCAAAATATTTTTTAAATCTTCATAGTTTTATTTATATCACTTTTTTTCAAAAATGAATTTGATTTAAACAGTTTTAGTTCGTACGATATTCTATTAAGTCGATCAACCAGTACTGTAAAAATATTTTCTTTAAAAAAAGATTTAGACTTTATAAACATTAAAACAAAATATACTTTTTACAACATAATAAATTATTAAATGGTTTTATTTCTGTTATAATATTCGTATTTTTACCTAACCTAAATCTGTTATCAAAGAAAAGAAAAAAAATATTCCACAGTTTTTAGTTAAAAACTGTACTACTTATGCTTATAAGAATGGAACCGTTTCTTATTTGTAAACAAAATAAAAAAAAAAAAAAAAAACAACAAATTATAACTAATTATGGATGAATCAATAAAGAATATTCTTAAGTTAAATACATATATTGTATTTATTACTTTGATCTAACCTTCGATTGACACTAAAACTATGCATTTCACATTTAAAACCACTTTTTCAATTATTTAAAATATTTATATTATTTCGAAAACTGCAAATAGGAACATAAATAACTGGGATAATTTTGGTAATAAGAAAAAAATATGTATTCCAAAATATATTAAATGTTCTTTTTTCCATATATTTTAGTACCCCACTATTGCTGAATTTGAAACATAATTTTTTACAAATTCTTTTTTTTTATCTATCTAAAGTGTTCCTGACAAACGTTTTGAATTATTTATATTCCAATTATTACATAAGAAAAAAACAATTATTTATTTTAGTTTAACGAATATAAAGCTTTTATAATATACTCAACAGGGTAAAGACATATTATCGTAATAATCCCTAAATTTATAGGGATTGTGTGGATTGGGTTTACGGTCCTACGTCAAATTCCATTTATATATTTTGAAAAAGGCTTGCCCGATTAAATTGGATAAAATTTGGGAATTAGTGTAGCATTGGATTAGACTCAGTTTTATCAACTTTTAATTTTGCCTGAGCACAAGTATTTTTCTGGTAATGTTTGTGTTTCATAAACGGCTCGTATATTAAACTTAATTCACAAACAATTCATTAACCTAGTAATGCTCGCAAAGTCATTATAAACCCGCTTTAGCTAAACTGAAAATAAAATTAATAAATAAATGAAGTAGTGAAAAAAAAAATAATTTAGGTAAAATATAAAATAACTGACTCTGCGAGTGAAACTAAAACTTAAATCCTAAGTTAAATTAATTAAGTTAAATCCTGCCGCTAAAAGCATCTTTTTGTTTTAAATTATTTTATAATGGTCTAATAAATATAACTTTATATATTAAATTTATACACCACCTGTATATTAGGATTTGTATTGAATTTTAATTTTTAATTAATTTAATAGATTAATAGTGGAATTAATACTTCATATAGTCCTAATTAGCTAGCTCTTCTGCTAAACCGGCGATGCTTGGTCCTGACTAGGATGGATATAAAGTTCTACAAAATATGGCAGCGTGTTATATGGATATAAGTTATAAATTTGTAATAATTCATAATATAGAATATGTATCAGTAGCCATATAAAACCTATGGGAATTTAAATTATATTTTGATCCTTAAAATTGTTATATAATCGACACATTTATTTTAAATTATTTTGTATTTGTCATAAGCAATGTAATATGAATCGTTAACACAAATGAGTTCTAATAACTAATTTAAAAAATAAATGACATATTTTTCTACTATACACTTTCTCATTTTTTCAGATTGTTAAAAAACTTATTCATTATCGTTAAAAATATTTTAAATATTTTATATTCACTTTAGTAAACAATTTTGGTTATAATTTACTAGTCGTAAGTCATTATTAATTGTTTTACGTCACAATTATCAATTTTTTGGAGGAGCGGTGATAGCACACTAGCTTTTTTTGGAAATAAGGTTATCTGAAAACTTTCAAATCGTTTAGTAAAATCAAGATTATGAACAAAATATGATGGTATTTCAATATTTCGTTATATTACCGAAAAAAAACGCTGAAAATCCAAATTAAAGGTCCATGTAACCATCCCATATACAGGTTTAATTTCAACACTGATAATTGAATTCGTCGAGGAATGGAATTCCTCAAGTATAGAATGAAATTTTGTTTAAATTAAAATTTGATTATACTTTTAATGGAATTTTTATAATAAATAATCTTTAATTAAACCTGTAACGTACAATTCATGTTAAAATTAGCTTGTGAAATCCGAAAAAATATTTCATTTTTAACGTGTCTCATTGAACCCATATATGGAAAAACTATTAAGAACTATACATTTCAAGCAACATACATTTCAACTCTATCATAAAATAACAAAAACATATTACCGATTCGGTTCTGAATATAAATTTTATTTTTAATCATTAAGCTATAAACATGAAATATTAATTATTAATTTTAAAAAATACGGTTCTTATTACTAACACTATTCTTCCATTGTTAGTTCGTATTTATATAATATGTGATATAATAGTATAATGTAATAGTATTAAAATAATTTATATAAAGTGAAACGAAAAATCTCGATAATTTTGCATACAAAGTTTCATTTTTTAATAAATAGAACATTATTAAATCTTGTTAGTTTTAGACAGATACAAAACGTTTAGTTTTACTTTAAAAAACAAAAGTAGTATTCAACAGAGCTTTAAAATAGTTTCAGGACGCTAATTTTTTTTTCTTCAACTTCACCCCTAGGCAGAAAGTGCAATAAAAAAATCCACTTTATGGAATTATATTGGACGACTCACTCACTTTTATAGGTAGTTCCGTTTTCATATAGACAGGAAGATAAAACTCCATCTCCCTAAAGTTTAGGATGTAAAATTCAGTTATATTCTGTTTTCTTTATGGATCTCCACTTATACTTATCTTAAAACATGCTAACTTATCCATTTTTCTATAAGTTACCTTATTTTTCCCATTTATTGCCAGTAAAACAAGAGCAAGATGAATGTCATTTTATTCCTTTGTAAAAGTACGTGAATGTTATCTAGATATTTTACCGTAGTTTTTTTTTAAACTCGTTTGATTGATGACATTATAATAACTACGTTTGTAATAAAAATGAAATTAAATCTTTTAAAAAGCGTAACTATTAATATTAAACTTATATCTTTAGTACTTAAAATATTTATGATCGATGCACTTGTTTAAGTAACATTTGTTCACAATAATTTAATTAAATTTAGTAATTTTAAAATTCTCAAATTTCCGAAAATACGTCAAAATTTTTTTTTTAGCATATATAACAAAAAAAATATTTAAAAACTAATTTAATTATACATCTTATTTAGAAGCAATTTGGCCTAAAGAAGCTTTTTACGTACTCAATTTTTAAAATGCTTACACTTAATTTTTAATTTGAAGAGACATTTAGTTCAATAAGTATCTTTTATTTAGCTTATATTTATAAGGACTTTTATAAGAGATTTTTTAAAAATAAAAATCACTAAAACACAATTTTTCAACACTTATATTAACCTTGTAGATCTCAGTTTTCTGTTAAAATAGAAAAAACAATTATTAAAAACGACTGAAATAACTGTTTCTTTTAGATTATTTAAGGCAATGTAATTCATATAAATTTCTACAAGTTATTGAGTTTAACTTTTATATTATAATTAAAAACTATTGAAATAACAGCTTCCTTTAGATTATTGAAGTGAATGTAAATCATCTTAATTTCTTTAACATATTGAGTATAATTTTTAAAAATCAAAGTACACATTGCTATGGTTAATTTTTTGCAATAGATGCTGATTTTAATTCTATTTAATTAAATATCAAGTATTATTGATGTCTTCAGGACATGATTATTTTATGGATTTTTTTTTTTTAATTTGCTATATATATATATTTATTTTTTTAATTTACATTTGAATCTTTTATCTACTAAGAAAATTTGTAGGAGATACTTTTGTACTATAGCTGGTGTGCTACACTCATGATTATTAAGATAAATGAGTCATTTTCAAAAAACATGAGCATTAAGATATACGCTTGTACGCCAGCGATGGTACTTCTATATTTTCTTCTAACTAAAATATAGTTATTTATTTTTTTTTTAACTCTTAAAATTTTTCTGGACAAAATGTAAAATCATAGTAACGTCTCAATCCGATTGTTATTGTTACTGAAAATAGTTTAATATACTTGATAAAAATTTTAAGTCTTTTTTTGTTCAGGATATTTTAAATTTCGAAGTGAAAAACTCTTAACTAAATTTTACGAGTTTCAGATATATTTTATCAATTGTGCACTAGTAAAAAAGCAATTTGTAACGTAGTAAATTATTTAAAAAGTTAAAATTCCAGAAATAATTTTAGCTATTGTTTCCCTGAAATTTGTCTTTATGAGTCAATCGTTTTCACAAAGAAGTACTGATAAATTTTTCTTATAAAATAAAACAATTTCATTTTAGTAAAAAGTTCAAATTTAATTGGTATTTTAAAACAATATTACAACCTATAGGAGGTTAGTTCTTTTTGTATTCTTCATATATATTGTTTTTCAGATCCCTTTTTTTATACCGAAAAATATAATTTGTGGGGTTGTTAATGATTATTAAGGTTACATATTACGGTTTCAATAATAATACTTATTTTACTTTTTAAATACTAAGATCTATTATAAAATTTTTGTTATAACACCGTTTGTTGGAACTTATTATATAAATTTAAAAAAAATGCCTATTTTTTTTTTTTTATTAAAAACTTTTTACTAAATTTTAATGATATTTTAAAACACTATTACAACCAATACAAGACCATTTCTTTCCGTACTCTTCATCATATTATTGATGTTTTATTTATTTTTTTTTTTTTTATACTGAGTCATATAATTTGTAGGGTTAATAACACTTATGATTCAGTGTGTAAAATCCATAATCGTTTTTAATAATTAATCGTTATAACTTTTTTTTACTTATTAAATACTTTCTTGTAAAATTTACATTTTCACACTGGTAATCAGATTTTTGTTTTTTTAAATTCAAAGAAAATTATGTATATATTTTTTCCAGTAATTTTTTTTTTTTTATTAAAATTCAGTTGGCGTGCTCGCTTGAAAAGTAAAATTACTTACCTGTTATGTGGACAGCGACGAGGGCGAAGATTATGGCGAAAGTTGCCTGCATTTTCAAGTTGTGAAAAAAAATCGGTAATTTTTTTTAAAAGTTTTTTGGGGGCTGATTTTTTCTTTATACCGAGTTTTAGAATCTAATATTGAGAATACAATCGATAGATTGGCAGTTTATAGATAGTTTTCGTATGGATGGGGACTGTAGATAGATCGCGGAGGATTGGCAGAGGAGAGGTGTACTACCCTCCCTTCGAGTTGAGCCGCTTCTACGGCACTGCCTCTCCGATCGCCCCACTACCCTTCCAACCCCCACCCACCTCCCAATTATTAACCTCTTCTCCACCCTCTTCCTTTAATCCTCGAGCCGCTAACATTTGTTTTGCCATGTCCACATTTAATTCCTTATTTTAAGCAAATCTGAAAAAAGTCTCTTCTTATCATACAGTCGGTTTAGCTCATTTATGAAGTGTTGGGTTAGTCAAACATTCGGTTTTTACGTTAATTAGTCAAATTTTTAGAAAAGGATTCTAAGACCACAGGAGTTTTCACTATGTGAATAGTCACAGAATAATGAATAATTATTTGTTATATATATTTTTTTTACAAACGTACTGTTTTTAAAATTATAACATTTTTACACCCCGATTTCTTTTACGTGACTAAAAATATTTTGCCACGTCTTACTCAGATTTAATTGTTGCATTTTTACTAAATATATGAAATATATAGTTATGGGAAGTATTGTGATCGTGAAAAGTTTCAGATTATAGTTTTCGACGGAAATACATGTTCTGAGGTCTCCTGAGTTCAACGGAGTAGATTCCGCCAAATGGTCTGTGTGAAAACCTAGCTCAAAAACGAAAAACTTTATAAAACTGAAATTACATATTTAATAGGTTATATGCCTGCATATTTAATAGCTTACAGTAACTTTTTCGATAAAATCGACTTGCCAGAAATGCCACTTTACTTGCTCTAAACTTCCCATTCACTACAAAACATTATTATACACTACAATAATCAGACGAATTTGGACATTGAGCTCAGGGGCTCTACCAAACCATCAAATTCCTCCCGCATCCAATCCTTGCAATCCAAAATCCTACGTAAAATCCTTGATGCTCCTTATTACATTACAAATAAACTCATGCACAAAGACCTTAACATCCCATTCGTTGCAGAATTGGCCCAAAACAGATATGCGTCTTTTAATTCCAAACTCCTTACCCATTAGTTCTTAATCTCTCATCCTTAACAATCCCTGAAAATCCTGCGAGGCGTCTGAAAATAAGATGGCCATGGGACCTTCTAATTTAAATTAATGCTTGAAGTACCACCAATAGGTGGTTCCTTCCCAAGATTTTCAAGTGTAAATGAAACGTTCCACATATTTACTTATTGTATTTTTTATTTTGAATAGTTGTAAATTACATTAAATAAATAATAAAAAAAATTACTATTGAAGATATTAAAGAATTAAAACATTAAATTATAAATCCACTTAAGCACACTGTAATTACGTTTAAACTATATATAATCGTAAATATTAATATTTTTTTAGAAACTGGAACGGTTGTGCTTTTTTTTTAGGTATCATCTATCACAATCTCTTTGGAATCTGTAGTTAATCTATAAGACCCATGATGTATACATTCAGTGAGAATGTGCCCAACGGTGAGATCGCTTCCGCAATAGCTACACATTGGTGAGTCTTCTTTTTTCATGATGTGGTCATGAGTGTGTCGAGTGTTAGATCCAAGAAATTCGATTATTGACGATGTTACGAGTTTACTTGCCTTCATTGCTAGTCTGGCTTGCGAATCAACCTCCCCCTTCATTCGATCCCACAGAGACCACATAAAACAAAATTAAATATTTTCATTTACTTCTTCAGCTCTACTATCAAAGAGTGTGTTGAAAATTTATATTGTAAAGATTTGCTGAGTGGAAATTATCAAAACCTAGAGCAGCGCATGTTCCTTTGCCTGTTTAGGAGCCAGATTTGAAAATAAAGTTCCAATAGTGGTGGATAGCTATAATCTGTTTGAATATTTTTTATGTTATAATTGCGGGTAAATTTTAGCTGAAGTAGTTATTTTTGACTGTTGGGATGAGTAATATCCGTAAATAAAACTGTTGTGTTTGGGAGGCGGTTATATTAAAACCAACGATCTTCTAACCACTCGACAGAACTTAGTGTCGATTCGTTAAAGTAATTTAGTAAATTTTTTCCTTATACTTATTAAAAAAGGTGGTCTGCGTACAGTAAAAGTTTTATAGGCGAATGAATGATACTCGCTACTCCGCTGATACCTATGTTAAACAGGATGGGGCTTAGGATACTGCTCTGAGGAACACCGTTTACCTGACGAAACCTTCAGAAAAAGATGTTTCCACGCTGGACTTTAAATGATCGGTCATTTAAAAAATGTTTGATAAAATTGCAGATTTCTTTGAATTCCGATTTCTTTAAGTTGATTCAAAATATTATTATTTTTAGTGGAGTTAAAGATGTTCTCTGCCTATTTATTCATTTCATTTTATCAACCCTTTTGCTTAAAAAATTAAAAACATGATTTACCATCACTTTGAGATAGCTAACATATATTTTATGTTATAACGGCAATAATAATAATGGTAATAATAATAATAATAATGGCAGCATATGATGACGAAAATCATAAAAAATAAAAAAAATAATGAATTGCAAACTTGGAAAATGAGAAGGGACAGGACGACAGAAAGTGGATCACTTTATATATTTATTCGACACGTAACAAAGACCAACTAAAGTACAATTCTGTTAGTCCAACTTTTATTAATCCGACACGTTCCGTAATCCGAGAAGCTCCTAACGTCAGAAGGAAGACATTTTCACCGGTTATGGAGGAGGAAGTGAAAGAGAGATGGTTGTTTTCTGCTCCTACATTTTTGTCGAATAAACAACCCCAATAAGAGTTATCTATAATATTTTCTAAATGAAAGGTTGTTTTAGGACCATCTCATTTCTGTTTAAGTTAATTCAATTATCAATACAATTTTGATGGTACATTTTAAAACAAATTTTAACTCGAGTCTTTTACCTGTCCTTGGTCAGGCATAAATACTATGAAATACCATGAATTCAGTGAAGGCCCATTTATTCAAGAAATTTATATCCTTTTTTTATTTTATTAACCATCAAACGTAAGTGAGTAGATGAAGGTTGAAAGGGTTAAAGCGAAGGATTAGCAGAGAAGTAATGGAGTAGACTATTTATAATCCTAATTTCAACAAGTAAGCCGATTTCAAAATAATGTAGTAAGTAGATATTTCGTTCATTCTCAAATGAAAAAGAAATTTTATTTTATACAAAGTATTTCATTTAACCAACATTCCTTCTTTTACTTTCAATTTTAATGTACAAATTCATTATTTTTAGCTAAGTATAATCTAAAGTTAATTTACCCAATAATTTCTGATTCCATCTCTTACAGTGTACCGACCTTTTAACCTCAACCATCCCTAATGCAGGTCTGAGGGTAATATTTAACTTCATACTAAATAACCGAGCCGAGGTGACAAGAAAAATTAAAGTAATGATCTACAAATCGACGTTCCTTCCTATTCTTTTCTACTCTTCCGAATCGTGGACCCTCACCTCGAAACACAACAGCCGGATCCAATCCATGGAGATGCGGTACCTTCGTAAGGTGGAAGGAAGGACACGACGAGATAGAATATGGAACAGTACCATTCTATACTATTCTATACTACAGTACCATTCTATACTAGCCTCGGAGTCAAACCGGCTGAGAGCATCTTAGAGGACCACAAGCTAAGATGGTTCGGACAACTCCTTCGGATGGACCAGAAAAGAACTGCCACAAAGACATATGAGACTCGCGTGAAGGGAAGAAGGCCAAGAGGAAGACTACGCATTTCCAGGGAGGGGAGTGTTAAGGGGTGGGATATGGACTGGAGTAGGAGAAGGGAGATGGTCCAAGAGCGAGATATCTGGTCCAGACTCTGCAAAGTGTAACCCTACATTGCGCAAGTGGCAAAGAGGATAAAATGATTATGATGATGACTAAATAACCAAAATCGTTAAACGTGGTACTCCCGGATATATTTTTGATTCTGAACAAAATTTATCCAACCAGGCTGATATTTCGGTTATTTTCAATAATTTAATGGAGATAATTTAAACAAATGTTATATAGTTATTACATTTTTAAAAAAAAATTCATTTAACAATCTTAGCAACACATAATGATCATTGGTATGGTAGTTCTGGATGTTATCAGGAGAATGCACAGTTCTCCTGACAACTACTGTAGCCTGCTTGAATCAGATATTAGGAGTTGGATAGACGTCCATGTATGGTCTGTACCGCTTGTAGCAGAGGGAGTTGGGGCCTCTACCTTAGCAACCTTACTGCAACGCCCCAGGTCGATTATGGCCTGGGGAGTATGACTTTTATATTGTGGTCCCATAAATTAAAAACTTGACCCTATTCCCTACCATGGTTAGAATAGGTTGGTTACTGTAGGTAGCTCTTCCATCTCCCTTCCCCCACCGTATGCCTGAAACGACCAGCAGGGTGTAATAAAAAAAATCATAGGGGACTGCAATAGAAAGTCAAGCTTAATTTATTATCTGTTTTTATTGCATTAAATCTATATGAAAAGTTTATAGATATTATATAGATTTGTTTATAATCCATAATAAGTTTTCAATTTTGTATAATTTTTATTTAGAAACTGTTTAACGACGTATGAAAAATAATGTTATAAATAAACATGTTCTTAGAAAGCCTTGTATTCTGTTAAAAGATTACATTGCTAATGAAGGAAAGGATGGAGATAAACGAACCTTTTTACATCACTATTGATTGTTGGCAATCATGGCAAAATACCATCAAGTATACTTGACAGGAGTTGAAGATCAATTTTTTTCTGCACACGTTTTCTTGAGCGTATTTATGCTAATTTTTCACAAGTATTATACTCGCATAAACATAGTTATAAAACACATGCAGAAGGGATCTTGTGTAAAATGTTGATCATGCATGTTTTTCAAGCATGCTTAAGCGTGTGTAGCCATCGTATTCTGCATACAACAGTTGTCATGATACATGATTAATAAAATAGCCCCTTACCGATTACCTCAAAGTTCAACTTCTTTCTGAGTGAGAACACATACTGAGGGTTTTTATTTCACTCTATCTTTGCTCATACATTAAAAATATTCACAGACAATACAGTTCATTCATGATGTTGCCTAACAGTCAACCATGAATAATATCTGCTATTAGGATATCCTTTCTTCTATCTGGCTGTTGGTCTTTTTTGTCATTGAATAATAATAATAACAAATTCTTAAGCTTTAGAGCATCAAATAAAAGTACAAAATAATAATTGCATAAAAAAATAAATTACAAATCATTCTTTAAAGTATTAAAACAGATTTTTTTTTTTCTAAATAACTTTTTTATTGATAAATATTACAATCTGCCATGACCTTTGGTAATTATTAATAGTAATATATGATCACATTCATACAAAAAATAAATAAATACATGGGAAAAAAACATTACATATAAATAAATAAAATCTCTATATGTATATAAACAGAAAGATAAATAAGAACATAATGAAAATGTGTACATGAATAAATAATAAATAAAATTAACATATTCAGACTAGGATAAATATAATGAGTAAAATTTTTGAGCTAATATAACAACAAGGAAACAAAATAACAATAAGCGTAAATAACATCTACACTACTATGTACAACATTTAAATTCTCGACATGAGAATCCCCGAGCCCATTCTATTCCCTACGCATGAGGGGCAAACCTCTTCGAGATCCCAGCGCAGCCCTCTCATCGTGTCACTGGTGGGAAAAGAAAAAGAATAATAGGTTTGTCATATCAATAACAAAGATAGAAAATATTTAGAAGAGGATTATTGTAATTTAATTGAAACTGAGTGGATAATGATGGAATAAACGGGTTTTGAAGGTGGAAAGGATACAGGAGCGACGTATAGCGACGTATGGAAGTAGGAATGGAATTCTATTGGAAAGAGGGTCTGATAACGAAGGACCTGTCAAAAGCTGCAGTTCGGTAGGCCGATGTAAATAGGCCTGAAGACCAGGAACTGGTGTTGCGAAAATAAACAGAGGTTTTCAATTTAAGGAAATCTAAGATGTGTGTTGGACAGCGGGGTTGGGTAACTTGGTAAAGGAAGGATGCAAGTAAATACTTATGCATCTATCCCGGCCGGACCCGCCCCAATAAGACCCCCAGGGAGCGACGATCCTATATCACTTTTGAAATATTTGCTTAAAACAGGAAGAGGAGACTTTAAAATAGTTAAATATTTAAAAAGCGCCTGTAATTGAAAAACGGCGCGTAGACGATATGAGCTTAGTCTATTCAGAGACAAGACCAACTCTATATTCGAATATGCTGATTAATGAGCTTTATAACATAAACCTAAATGTTCATGTAAATGTACTGTTAATCTCCCAAATTTTTGCAGTATTTTCTTTTTTATTAAATTTCGGTGAGATTAGATCCACTTGGGTTATCCTCAATCGACTGTCTGTCATCCCAATATAGTATAACCCAAATGTCTTCCGTATTCTGGACTTTCTAATGTTTAAAATTCAAATTCCCACCGAACATAACAAACCGATCACATACGCCGCCTTTTCCCCGAATCCATTGGGTAGAGAACACTCATAGCTACAGGAACGTGGGATAAAATACAGGCAGAAAAAACAACATGGATTGCTCATCAGAATAAGTTAATATTGATTTATTCCTGGAAAATTGTAGTTTTTAATATCTTTACCAAGTGGTTTCCAGATTTAACTGACATATTTATATAATCAACACTAAAAAAAAAAAAACAGTCTTTTTTTTTAGATATAATTCTACTAAGTAAAATTTGTTTAGTTTTATTTTTAATTAATAATAATAATTAGTTTCTTTAAGGATACTGAAACAGTCTACGATAAGCAACTCATTTTTATTCTCAAATTTA
>NW_027113898.1:51838-55793 GCF_000696795.3 Halyomorpha halys | reverse complement strand
CTGGTTCTGGCCAAATCGGCAACATATGGAACATTGAGGTCCTGATGGATGACTTGATTTGTGACAAAGTAAGGAGCATTAAGGATTTTACGTAGGATTTTGGACTGTAAGGATTGGATTCTGGAGGAATTTGATGGTTTAGTGGACCCCCAAAGCTCAACTCTGTATGTACAGATAGGCCTTATAATAGTCATGTAGCTCAGTCTTTTGTAATGGATTGGCAATTTAGACCGTTTGTCTCGTAAATGTTGCAATAGTCGGAATCTACCAGCAGTTTCTTGTCTTTTTAGTCTTGTATGAGGATTCCATGTCAGTCGCTTGTCGAGATGTAGTCCTAAGTAACCGATCTGTTCGACAGGAATAAATGGGGTATTATTAAAGGATACTGTAGGGCAAGCGGTCATGGGTTTACGTCGAAGGGTAAATGTGATTTGGTGGGATTTATTGGAATTTATTTTAATCCTCCAGTTTTGGCACCATTCTTCAAGGGTGGTGATGTGGGATTGGAGGGTTTGGGATACAATGTAAGGATCATTGTTCACTATCAATAGACATGTGTCATCGGACATTATATGCACAAATTTTAAATATTTAAGTTCTTAAAACTGTATTAAATAAAATTATATTTCTCGTAAATAATTTAAGACATATAAAAGATGATAAATAATTTTTGTTGCTTCCCGTCCCCTTTACACGCCACTATCCCTGATGAAGACCTGAAACTCAGGTCGAAACGTCGGCATAAAATAAATAAATATTGTTTTGTTTATTTATGTTGTTCTTTGCTGACCGCACCCCCCGATAAACTTCTTCAAGGAATAAATAATTTTTGCTAGCTTTTCGGGTCAAATACCCAACTGTCCGTCCCTTAAGTTGTGATACTTTCTAACTAACGAAAATTAACAATTAAATTTTTATAGTTTAAAAGATAATAAGAAATCAACACATCATTGTTGAGATATCTATCTCTAACTATGATTTTCTAGGATACCGAGATCATCCTTCCTGACATTTCGAGTTGGCTATAAAATAAACCTTATTTATTTATTAATTTTTTTAAAGTTTTAAAGTTTTTTTTTGTAGGTACGAGGTATCACTGCTTAAGTGGCGAATAGATAAAAAAAAACTAACATACTCCTATAATGTTAATTCATTATCAGTTACCTAACAAAAAACCGTGGACATTCGAAGACACTATTTTTCTTTAAACGTTATAATATATAAATCTACTATGTACTAAAAAAAATTCTGATGTGATGTTTTCTACTGACATACGTTTTACAGAACAGGCAATTTTCAAAGGCTGAATAAAGCTCAGTTTGCATGTGTAATATATAGTGATTGAAACAATGGAATATTTAAGATTTGGATCCGCTCAATAGTGCGGATAAAAAAAAATTAGTCAAATTAGTCCTTAGTCTATATTTTACTCTCGTGAATCCACTTCTATAAAGTTTGGCCATATTTGTAGTCCACCAAAAAAAAAAAATATATATATATATTTGGTATTACATTATATAAGTAATCGTATAATTTAACATTCTAAAAATTGGTGCATAATGTTCCATTGGATGATTCAATGAAATTTTTATTTATATAAGATACTACTTTGGTTGAATATTTTATTTCTTACTACATAAATCATTTAGTTCACTTAGTTTTTTTCCTGTTTATCATTTCATATTAAGTACTATAATTACTATAGTAAGTATTATTGGTTTGTATATTATTATACACGGCGTCCTTCATTCCATAATAGTTCAACAGTAAGAACCAATTAATCAGTTTAATAGCAACAAAAAATGCCTTTCAAATATTTTTTTTATTTATTCGGAAAGTATTTTAAATTTATTATTTTTAAAAAAATTGTTTATACCCTTACCTGTTAAAAACGTTCGATAAACAACAATAACTTGATGTTTGCCTTATTTTGCGTAGGGGTTAAATTTTATATTACTTAAGAAGGTATAGTTTATAACTTAAACTTGACAAAAATTAGAATTTCTAATATCAAGCGACTCAGAGAAGCTCTCACTATATTTAATCATTCTTTTTTTTTTTTTACTGGCGTTTACTTAAATATAATTACATTAATTAATTTAATATAATTACGGTGTTAAATAAATATAATTAGATAATAAACTTGAAATTTATGCATTTTTAGTTAGTATCCCGCATTCACGTGATCATAACAAACCCTTATGTTGTCGTTTGAATTTAAGAGGAAAAAACTACATATGATTTTTATAACCTTATAATAAAAAAAAAAAATAGTTCTATTTAATTTTTTTATTCATTGTCGATAAATATTTCTTGTAATTAAAATAGTTGGGAAAGTGATTATTTATGTTGGTTATTGTAGTTAAAGACAATTCAATAAGACTCACAATAGACAACAAGGCAATAAGAATAACTGATGCTAGTCTGTTGTATATAGTAAAAAGTAAGATATATCTGGAAAATTTTTATCCAAAAAAAGAATTTACAAAATTTAATATTTAAACCTCAAAAATTCCAAAGATAACACGATAATAAATAATAAAGTAATAAATAAGAAATCTTATAGATTCAATTACATAAAGGGTTTATCGGAAGATATATAGAGATCATTTAAAGATTAACGTTAATGAATACTCCCTATGTTTTAGACCTAAAAATAAAAATAAAAATTATTATGGTAAATTGAAGGACAAAATTGCTAAAAGAAGTATCAATTCCCAAAATATGTATAAACATTTTCTAATATGTTATATAAATATTTCAAATATCTTACGTTTTACTACATACGTGAATTATTTTTATAGCCTTATTTATATGAAATGGATGGCAAGAATAGTAATTCAATATTACATTACAGCTTGTTACTTATTTTTTCATTCTGTGATTATATTCTTCCCTTCTCCTAAGTTGATCTATAATTATAAGTTTTCTTTTAAATATTTGGATGTGAGGAGTAAATTTATATTTAATGTTTGTTAAATTATTAATAATAATCTTGTTGTTAAAATTGTTAAAAATGAATCCATAACAAAAAATGTTAATTGTTAGATTGTCCTTGAGGTTGGCCGAATTGGCTGAAACGTTGAACTATTAAAGAAATAATAAAGAGTGTTGAGACTTAACCTGAATACCAATTAATTTATTTAAATGATAATGACATTTAATGGTATTATATAATTGTCAAATTTTATTCTTATCAGGCTAAATAATATAATGGTCTTAATGATATCGATGGTCTTGTAAATATTCCCCTCATTGTATTAATATTTCTAATTTTTATTTATTTATAATAATTTATATTCAACATATAGATTGGATGTTGGAACAACACACTTTTGCATGAGTTCTATACGAAAAATAGTACAGCCCAGAGTAAAGTCAATACAGACGAGCTTCGATAGGGAAAGAACATAAAGTGTGAACGCCTTTCTCGTCCTTTACTCAGCAAATATTGACCAGTTTGATTGCCAATTGCCCAGTTTCCAGCATTTCTTTTTTTTCTTTTTTTTTTTTTACCTTCCATAAAAAGAAATAGCAACAGTTTTTCTGGAATATCTATAATATACTGGAAACATTTTTTGAAAAAAAAATCAATTATTTGTTGTAATATTGAAATATACATGAGGGCATGAAGTTTTAAACTTTGCAAACACAAGTAATGTTTCAAAACAAATGTACTCTTTTCTTTTTTTTAAATTTATTTTATACCAGATCGGCCTGCTGGGCCTTACATGGTTGATATAATAATTATATATAAGTTAGCTATGTATATCCTCAGGACAATAAACAAGAACTCTGTCCTAGTAGGATTATTTATCCCTAAGTTTAACAACAAACCAAATGCTATATATATATGAGATCTATGTAATAATAAAGTTAGTTGTTGAAGTATCCTTGCCTAGTCATTCTGCCCGATCCCCCATTTATTTTAAGGTAACCATTCAGTTTAATCATA
>NW_027113898.1:45261-47201 GCF_000696795.3 Halyomorpha halys | reverse complement strand
AAGACACCCCTAACTATATGCAATGTTATGAAAAAAAAAAAGAGAGAATAAATATATAAGAATAATGCTTCTTAATAAAAGAGAAAAGTAGAATTAATAACAAAAAATAACAATATTTGTACACTTAATAAAACGAACAATTGCCCTCTAATGGTAAAAAGAAATAAGTTAATTTGAAAAAGGGACGAGAGAAGAAAAAATAAATAATAATAAGTAAAATAGAGATATTGTGACTAATGAATTAATAAATATGGAACTTATAACAGAATGTCCTGCAGCAGCCTGGGCTTCAGTCTTCGGGTTGAGGTTGGGTGTCCCAGGTTGTAGGTCACTGCTCCTTTAACTGTCGGCAACTGAGGAACTTCATGAACCTTTTTTAATGTAATCCTCTATTGATTCCACATGTAATTTCCGATGCAATTGGCTATTTCTTATGAACCAAATGGAGTTGTGTATAAATATTCAAACTTGGTTCATATTATTCGCTTGCTTTCTACTACAAGTTACGGCAAGTACATTCCGTACCATGTGCATGTTAACATATAGAAAACTCCTATCCGTCAAAAATCATTTAAAGATAAAGAAATTATATTTATAAATTTTTATAAAAACCTTAAACTTAGTGTGGAAGGTTCCTAAGTACTACACCAAGATAGATAGCAATATACAAGTAGTTGTCAATATACATTAAAGATAGATGGCAATATGTTAGGAACGAAATTCCAAGAAGTAAATTAAAAATTATTATGAAGGACGTCAAGCCCTGGGGTACCTCCAGCCGTAAATGTCATAGAGAGGAAGTCGTATTGACATGGCTTAGAATAGGTCACACGAGGCTCACTCACTCGTATCTTTTAGCAAAACCAGCGCCATCAAAATATAAATATTGTGGCAACATTTTAACAACTATTCATATCTTCGAGGAATATCCATACTTCTCTTCTCACCTCAATTGCTTGTGATTAAGCCCAAATATTACAAAAATTCTTGAGGATGACATGATAAACGGTAGAATTAGTGTTTCGGATTATAAAATCTGAAAATTTTCTGTCAAAAATATGATTTCGAACAGATGGTAAAAAAAATAATAAAAAAAATAAATTAGGTAAAAAATTAAATAAATAAAGATTTATTTATATAAAAGGGAATGGTCGAATCTTAGTCCACAATACACTTATCAATTACTGAACCAATCTACGTGTTTTTTCTATTAAAATCTTCCCTTTCGCCATGGAAATATTTAAAGATTAAAGCTAAATTCGGGAATTCTGAGGTAAAAAAAAAGGTGTGAACAAAATTAAACATTTTTTGTTTGTAGCTTAGAAAGTATAACTTTTTTGTAGTTATTGTACACCATTTTGTTCGTTTCTTTCCACAAAATATGATTTATATTAAGCTGCATTATATTTACAAAAATTTATAAAAAATAAATTATGTGGCTAGGAATAAAGCAGGTAAACAGATTTTTTTAAAGAAAAAATCATATCATATTCGTTTTTAGTGTCGTCTTAAACCACTAAATACCAATTTTTCAAAGTTTATAATCAATAAGACATTAAAAATTAGAAAATTTTCACCTTGATTTATTGGAAGGTTTTTTCTTTCAGTGACTATTTTTCATATAATCATTTATAACTCCTCTTAATTTTGTCCAATTCCTTCATTATTCTAACCGGTGGAAAGCTGAATGTCTGGTTTTTCAGCCTACATCGACTAAATTTAGATTTAATTCCCTTGTAAGGGTATACCCATACACCCCGAAATATGAAGAAAATATTTTCTAACATTTCAGTATGTTCATCTGGTTCTAATTTGTTTAATTTAATCAAATTCTCTTAAAGAATAAGAAAAAAATCGGACCACTGATAACGAGTACACAGGAAAGTTAGCAGTTACTATTTATATTACCATAGTTACGGTCTTATCAATTCATCTATCTA
>NW_027113898.1:32634-44341 GCF_000696795.3 Halyomorpha halys | reverse complement strand
CAAATATATATATATATATATATATACATGAATGTGAGTGGTCATATCTTGTCTACAATAAACGTTTGAATTATATATTGCATATCTTGAGTTAATTTATGTTACCAAATCGTAATAATAAATTATACGTAAATGTTTAATTTTAACTAAATACAATTTACTAAATACGCTTTTTAATCAACAATTTGTATAATTTTAAATTAAAAAGAAATATCAAAAATTCACATAGGATCCGATAATAAAATTTTCTAATCTTAGCCGTATGAGAAAAGATATCGTAAGGTTCAGTTTCCCATCGGCACGGCAGAGTGCAGCACCGAACAAGATCAAATCCAGCTCGGTCCATTTCTCCAAGCGATTCGAATACTTTAGTTTATTGGCTCGTTTATTCTATTATAGAACATGGATATTTAAAACATCAATCAATGTTTTACTTTTAGCTTACACTACCATGTGTTTATGTTTTAGGTGAAAAAATAGTATGTATTTGTCTGTTCCTATTATTTTATGGATTTTTAATAATTAACTTGCCAAGTGGTTTCTTAAATATTTATTAAAAACAATTTACGAGTTATATTATTTATTTGTGATAAATTTTTTTTACAGAAAAAATATTTGCGTACAGAACAGACTGACGAATTTTTTTTAAATTTATTTAATGTAATTTACAACTGTACAAAACAATACAATAAGTAAATATGTTGTATGTTTCATATACACTTGAAAATCTTGGGAAGGAACCACCCATTGGTGGTACTTCAAACATTAATTTAAATTAGAAGGTCCCGTGGCCATCTTCTATTCAGACGTCTCGGGGGATTATCAGGGATTGTTAAGGATGAAAGATTAAGAATTTATCTAAGAAAAGGTTAGGAAGGTAAAGGAGTTTGGAATGAAAAGACGCATATCTGTTTAGGGCCAAATCTGCAACGAATGGGATGTTAAGGTCTTTGTGAATGAGTTTATTTGTAACGTAATAAGGAGCATCAAGGATTTTACGTAGGATTTTGGATTGTAAGGATTGGATGCGGGAAGAATTTGATAGTTTGGTGGAGCCCCAGAGCTCAATTCCAACTATAAAAATTAAAAATCAATCATGGACACAATAAAACAAATTAAATAAAGAATCAGTTTATTGTTTAAATTGTAGGCTTTTTCAAAGTGTTAAACAAAAAAAACTTACACCGACGAAAACGACACGTAATGTTTACGACCTTAGTTGTGAATACCCATAATTTTTAACGCCACCCTTTTCGAAAATATTAATCAAAAAAAGCTTGATGCATGAGCCTAAGAATAAAATTTAAGGTGTTTACAGGATATGAATAGCAAATCTACTGAAAATTTCAAAGTAGTAGATTTAAAATGGTCATAAAAATAGGATATATAAAACAGGAATATGGATATAGCCACAAAATTAAAAGAGAGAGAGAGAGAGAGACTGATAAAAAATTTTCTATCTCAAAATCCAAAATCATGTTTAACAGGGTACATTCTGCATTTTTAAAGAATAGCTGAAGAATTACGTAAAGAATAAAGAATTACGCAAACTTAAAAATTTCAATTAAATGCGTTGCTTAAACATTGGGTCATTTATTATTTTTGCTTGAAAGCTCTGAGTTAAATGAATGTTTTTTACTGGATTTTTCTTAATATGCTTACTCTGTATGGAATATTAGATTTATATATGGAATTAGTCGATATATATATATAGACGAAATCAAGCATTGTAAAAGCTTGTCAACATTGTTTAGCAAATGCATTAATACCAGGGGCTCAATACTTCGTATTACAACCTAACCTAAACTGTAAATGTTGCCGCAAGCCCCTACAAACATAAATAGTTTAGAAGATTGTTGATTGACAGGGTGTCCTCTTTTTTTATTTGCCTTGATTTTATTCTCATATCCCGTCTTTTAGTGTGTGTACTGTATTTTTATATTTCTCTTTTGTCTACTCATTCATTTATTATTTTTCCCGTTTTCATTAATTGTCTAATACATTTTGAGTTTCTCGTTTATTCATACTTTTTACTGTACATTTTATTTTATTTAATTTATTTAGTTCATTTTTATATAAATTTTGTATATAAAATTATGGCTTAGTTTACTTTAATTTCATATTATATATTATCTTTCTTTGTTACATTATTATAGTTATTGAATGTGGCGTAACGTTGGCTCACAATGAATTAGTTTACTTACTATTTAGTTATTTTTACTGCACCTTTTATAAATAGTTTAGTTTATAAAACTAAAATGCATGCTGTTGAAGCTAGGAAAAATATATAATTATTACTTTTGGACCCTGCAATAATGTAGGGATTGACCAAAAAAAAATCTAATCTCTCAAAAAGAGACAAGCAACATCGCTTGAAATGGGCAGAGCAATACGCTCCAAAACAATATAAGAGCTGTATTCATTAAACCCAGCACATAAAACATTTGCAAATATTTTAAAATTCAGTTTATAACAGATTTATCACGGAAAAGTCTGGTGGCCCTAGAACGTTTACTAATTAATTTATGAAAGTAACAAATAGGTTGGTTATTACTGTTGGTAGTAGGCCTTTGTTTCGCCAATAACTAGACGGTGCATCCTAGCGCAAATGTTTTGGTATAAGAATAGAAATGCATAATTCTGCATCGAATGATTTCGATTAATATTTCACCCAACAAGTATCTCGTAAACCAAAAAACAACATTTCTATTTTTTGCCTCAGATATATTACAATATATGAGTATACACCAAGTAATAAATGAGGTATTATTATTTTGTTTTCGCCTATAATTCTGAAACGGTGTATACTAAAGAAAAAGATATAGTAGTAGAGGTTAATTAATAGTTAATTTTACGCTGAATGATTACCGTCACTTAATAATTCTAGTTAATTGATAAAATCGAAAACAACCTGATTATGTTGTTCCTAGGGCTTTTGTGATTATTCTGATGTTCTATGAAAACAGAACAGGTGTTTTATGACATACCTCTTGACTTCATTAGTTAACGAAGAATTTCATGTACTTTGATTTGTTTTACTATAACTGTTTCTCAAGGATACACTGATTAGTAGCATTTATTAGTGAAAACAAACACGCATGCACGCATCCTCACCCCCCCCCACAAGCCTTTTTTGACTGTGGTCCCATCCATTCTGCTCTACGCAGCTGCGATATGGAAAGATGCGTTGGATACTGAGGTCTACAGAAGACCGATGGTGTTGGTGTATCGTGGTGGTGTGCGCTAAGAGTGATCAGCGCGTTTCGTACAGTCTCATACGAACCGGCTTGTGTGGTGGCCAGGATGCCACCGATTGAGCTGATCGCCGATGAGAGGAGGCGTTCTTAAAATAGTGTTGGCTATATTTACAGAGACGAATTGAGAAAGGAGACTACATGAAAATGGCAGGGTCGCTGTAATATGGCATTCAGTGGAAGGTGGACGCACAGGTTGGTGCCCAACATTGAGGCCTGGATGAGATAGACTATTATATCACTCAGTTTATCACAGGGCATGGTTGCTTCCGAGCCTACCGGTATAGGTTTAAGCTCGATGGCACTGGAGAATGTCCATTGTTCCTAGGAATGGAAGAGAGTGCAGAACGGCTTCTTCTTCTGTCCCCGATTTCATGAAGCAAGGAGTGAGCTCCGACGCGTTTGCGGCTCAGACCCGACTGCAGATAATATCGTCAACAATATGCTGCTTAATCAGGATTACTAGATGGCAGGCCTACGATTCGCTGCACAGGTGATGCAAAAGTTAAGAAATGAGAAGAAAGAAAGGCGAACCAGGAGATAGCCCATAACAACGAGGCTGCACTCAGCTACTCACCCCCATGATGCAATGCCAAACGGCGCTGCCGTGGTGAGTGAGAAACCGGTGTAGGGAAGTAGGTTTTAGTGGGTAAAAATCCCACACGGATAGGTATGGGCCTATTCATGTCTTTTGACGGTTTTCACCTATCCTCATAAAAAAAAAAAAAAACACACATACAATGTATATATAATAGAATAAATATACAATATTATGTTATATGCAGCTCAGATCTGGAAAGAAGCGATGGTTACCAAATCATACAGGAAACAGATGGTTTCGGTTTATCGTGGAGTTTCCTTAAGTGCTTTTTGAACGGTTTCCTATGATACGGTGTGCGTGGTAACCAGAATGCCGCCAGTTAAACTTCTTGTTAAAGAAAGAAAGAGGCACTATGGTATGGACGACGCTCTAGCGTTTCAAGAGCAGAGATCAGTCAGTGGCAACAGCGTTGGAAGGGTGCAAATCCAGGAGATGGTTGTAAAGCCTGGCGGCGGTTCCGTGGAGAGGAAGGAACAGGTTTAGGGCTGTGGTTTTAGAGAGTCAAAATCTCAGAGTCTTTTGAAGATTTCCACCGATCCTCGGAAAAAAAACACCAAAACAATCCTAAATTGTAACTTTATAAAAATCAGTTAGCTTGTACCCGTTTATGTACAACTATAAACGCGTTTCTGTGTTGAGTATATAGTATAGATATTGTACTGTATCGCATTGTTTGTCAAAATATAAAAAAAATTGTTGCTTATTGGTGTAAGGTTTACGACATATTTCTTGACTGAATTATAAAGTTATGGACTTTAATTTACATTAAATAATTATACCGTAATATCAGCACCGTTTAGGAATTATAGGGGAAAAATAAATAAAAAGAACTGATTCGTTTATTACTGATTACTTTTTTTTATGTTAATGAACTAATTATTAGTTTTAGGTCTTCCAGAAATGCATTTCCTTGTTGAGTGTTGTAGATGTATATTTTACGGCCTGTATCATTTGATGCATCTGATTACTGTACCATACAAGGATGTGACGGCTGTGCGGGTTAAGACGTATGTCCCGAAGCGCTCAGTTTGGAACGTTGTGGGTTCGATTCCCACCTGGAGTAGTTAATATTTATTTCACGGCGTTCGTGAGAAATGAATCTTGACACTCCCACCACACACCCAGTTAGTAAGCAGCAACTCTGGTAGTCACATAAAGAACGCCTAGGCCCATTCACCGGACTACTTTCTCCCCCCTACGCCTTCCTATACATAGCAGGTCACGTATTATTAGCATAGAACATCGATTCTTTATATAAAAAAAATTATATTTATGGGCATTATTACCTAAGCAAACACCTCAGTGATTAGAACTATCTGTATAAATCATGTTTAATATTAAGTTTAAATTTTAATATCTATGCACCACTGTCGGATGATTAATAGATAATTGAGATAATCTTTATCAGCTGACTACCGCAAGAAGCCTATCATATCATCATATCAGTAGCTTACTAATCGGAAGCAGTCACAGGTATCGCCTTGCTGTCCCATCATTAGAAAGTCTGTAATTTGATAATCCTTTTTCTGGGAATTGCTTATCAGTTTGAAGAAACTAATCACCTTTTTTTATCAACTATCTCTTTCGATAAAAATAAAGTTATTATTTAAATCAAATCTCCTTAAGTATCTTCTATGATTTGAAGCCGATTTTGTTGAGTCTCTAACTTAGCATTTTAGAGTCAGATGCGATGCCGGATCGTATCCTGTCTAGGTGGTTTGTGTTTTATTTCATGATGGACACCTAGAATAAATCTTAACTTTCCCACTCTAGCTAAAACAGGTTGGTAACCTCACCTTTCCTGCTCCAATTTGGAGAACTTTAGTATGTAACACTAAAAAACAAAGAATGGATATTCAGTTGAAAATTTCGTTTTCTTTACTCCATACTTGTCCAAACAACTTCGGAAGATGTTTCAATAAGAAAACTGCCATCTAACTGTCTAATTTCTTATCCAGTCTCATCATGCCTTAACCATAAATGGGTTAATTGACAAACTTCATTAATTCTTTGCTCAAATCTGGGAGCATACCAAAAAAATCTGATCCGATTTTTTAGAAACCCATTTTTTTTTTTTTCAAATAAATTAGATATGCAATGAACTGCCTTACCTGGACGATTGGTCAGCTGCTCGAAAAGAAGAGTAGAAACTAAAAAAATTACATATAATGCAAATTTTTGTTTGAGACAGATTTGTTTAATAGTTATTAAAAATATATTCATTTTTAGATTTTAACTCTCCGTCGTTTCGGCCATTCCGACCACTTTCAATGCAATTATATTTCCTACCTTATTACACTATCACAGCGTAACCATAGGTTCTCAACATAATTGCGGGTCATATTGCCTTCGTTAAATTAGTCATTAACAGATTAACAAGTTTACAGTATTTATTATCACATATTATAGTATTTACTATCACATTAATGGATGATTAGTTCATGTGTGATAGTATCATATTAATATGTTATACTAAATACGCTAATCTAGTTAATGTGTTAATGACTAATGATAAATAATTTAACAAAGACAATATGGCCTACAATTATATTGATAACATATAGTTTTGGCTGTGATAGTGCAATAAAGTAGGAAATATTAGATTAATGATTTATTATAATGATTGAGAGTTTCTTTTTTTATTATTATTACACAATGTTGATCCAAATATACTCTCAACATTTATTTTCAGAAATTCTCCAACGTTTCGGCCCTCAGGCCATTTTCAAGGAGACAACCTATAAAAATTTTTGTTTTTATATTAATTACATTATTTCCTTAACAACATACTAATATTTTTGATTATACAATAAATATTGATGTCATATTCTTTAAAACCTTTCTTCAGGCTAATTGCCCATATCATATCTTTAAAATAAATAAAATATTAAAATAATATCATAACAGTTTCAAACAATGTTTTTAAATTCATTATTTAACTACATAACATTTTATATTTTAAATCTAAAACTTTTTCACATAAATAATTGTCTCTTTTTATACTAACATCATTTATAGAACCTATCTTCAACAGATTAGGAGTTATCACCTTATCATTAAAAATAATTTTTTTACATTTAATACAATTTAACTAACGCTCAATTTTAATTTATTTGCTTATAACTTATCATTTCTTAAATCCATAACTACTGTATTTTTATTATATATATTTTTTTACATTCATATATCCTCTCTCTTTCTTATTTTTTCACATATGCACTCACCTATACATGCTTTTATATGTGTATATATATTATACATACATCTGAACAATTCAAGGATTTGAACATTTATCTTATTAACAATTTTTTTCTAATAATTACATATTTATTTTGCTCAAAATTTCCGAATAATGGTGGTTTAGTCCTTTAGAATCTGATTTAAAATTTAATGTATAATTTATATTTTCTGAAATGTAAACTGATTCTAATATTTTTCTTCTAATATTATTATTTTCTTTATGAATGACCTTGACATTTTCAAATTAAAATCATGTTTATTTTGAACAACATGTACTAATGCTGTTTTCTTTGGGTCCTTTTAAATATTTTTTATGTCATTCTCATGTTGATACATCCAATCTTACATATGGAATTTTATATACTAATCCAGATTGATATTTACTTTCTATGGGGTCTTTTGTTTTACTATAATAATTTTTCAATTTATTGTTTGGTTTAAAACATAATAAAATTTCTTCCATATCATGATCCATAAAAGACCTTTTTGTCCCTTCTGACAAACCTTTTATATAATTACAACTATAGTATTTTTTATTTTATTTTATCGCATTTTTTATTTTTATTTTGGATTTTTTGATATATAATTCCCATATATTCCTTATTAACCCTTTGGGATAAAAGTTTTCCTGAAACATACTAAATAACTTTTCCTTCATTTTTACCAATCTAATTTCATCCGTTATTTTTTTTGCCTTATTAAAAACGTTATCAATAACTTTGTATATCATGTGAATAGGATGACAGGATAAATAATTTAAAATTATATTACTAGATGTTTCCTTTTTGGTCCATTCTGTCAATAATGTACCTCCTTGCCTCATTATCAACATATCCAGGAATTTTAAATTGCCCTCTTTTTCTATTTCCATCGTAAATTTTAATCTTTCATGGTAACCATTTAAATATTTAAGCATCTTATTCGAAGTATAATTTTTTTTTTTTTAAATCAATTTATAAGGAATAGATTATATTTAAAAAAATGTGTGGAGTGTTAAAAAAATTGTAAAGATAAAATGGATATTTTTTATTAGTACTAAAAAAATTACGTTAAGGCTCATGAAATTTACAAGAATTTTTGTTTCTTTTATAAACTAAACAGCAACCGAACCAAAAAGTGTTTTTGAAGTGTATGGATAATAATTATCAGTATTTTACAAGGGAAACAAATCCAACCATTTTTTTTTCTATTATGATTCAAACAGAAAATCGAATCATTGTTAACTATGATTTATGGGACACTACTTTACCACTTTATATTGTGCCTAATGTTCAATAAAGTGTTTCGTCGTTTTGTAGTAGAGCTATTGTATACAAATAGTAAAACGTTGCAGAGAGTATGATATATGATACTATATGGTTAGCCACTACACATATTAGCTGTCCAGAATAATGGATCAGCAGGCAGCCATCTCATATTCCTTATTAGTGGGGGCAAAAAGTGATGTTAAACACAATCTATTGTTCTCGACCCTCCCTGCAATGTAACTACTTACATAAATTATTACCGCTTCTTAATTACTGCGTTATGGTTTTAAGAGCGTTATAATATTATATTATATATGATGACAATATTATCATACGTATTATTAATAATATTTAACAGACACTGTGGGAATACAATAAAATCACAAGGATCTGTTAATTTTTATTTTTTTTTATTTTTGTACCAGATCGGCCTGGTGGGCTCACATGGATGATATAACTTATATTATATATATATGTTTTAACAGTTGATTATGAGGGGGTATAGTCATACAAATGACACCACTAACTATATACAATGTTCTTATTAAAAGAAAAAAAATAATAACAAAATAAATAGATAAGAATAATGCTTCTTAATAAAAGAGGGAAGTAAAATTAATAACAAAAAATGATGATATTGGTACACTTAAATAAAACAACAATTGCCATCTAATAGTACAAAGAAACAAGTTGATTTCAAAAAGGGAAGAAAGAAGAAAAGAGGAAAAAAAAATAATAATAATGAATAAATAAAATGAATAATAATAATAAGCAAATAGAGGTAGTGTGACTATGAATTAATTTTATATTTATTAAAAAATTATAAAATAATGTCCTGCAGAAGTCTGGGCTACAGTCTTCGGGTTGAGGTTGGGGTTCCCAGGTTGTAGGTCACAGCTCCTTTAACTGTCGGCAACTGGGAGTGGAACTTCATGAACCGTTTTTTTATATAATCGTCTATTTACTCCACTTGTAATTCGCGATGCGATTGGCTATTTCTTATGACCCAAGGAGCATTAACTGAGATTCTTAGTACTTTATTTTGAAAAGATTGTAGTTTTTTCCTTTTCGTGAAGGATGCCGCTCCCCAGACTTCACAGCCGTACATCAGCAGTGGCCTGAGGATTGTTTTAAATATAAGAACAGTTGTTTCTGGTTTTAGTTTGGAATTTCTGTTTAGGATAGGATATAGCATTGCTAACCTTGCATAAGTTTGAGTTAGTTTGATGTTAATATGGTGATTCCAGGTAAGGCGGCGATCTGGATGAATTCCCAGGTATCTTACTGTTTCACTGGCAGGATTCCATTTCACATTTTTACCTTTGAGGATTAGATCCTGAGGACTATCCTTCTGATAGTCTTGCCAGTCTGTGAGAAGTGGAATGACTGTATTAAAAACCGAATTGAAATCAGGAATTATTTCGATGCTTTGAAAACAAGAATTAAGATTTTTTTTTATAACTGATTCCAGTTATTTTCCAAAAATGGGTAATAAACTGATAGATAGCTGCTGATTTGTTTAGCGTTCTTACCAGGCTTGTGAATTACTATGAGTTCGGCTTTCTTCCATGTATCCGGAAAGTATCCAGCACGAAGGCAACTGTTAAACATTTACGAGATAAAAACGACAGCTTTCCTGGTTAACAATTTGATTGCTATGACTGGGATCAAATCATGGCCAGGACTTTTCTTTATCTTGAGCTTTTTAATCAGGTCCTGGATTTCTTTTGGGGGCGTGAATTTAGGTGGAAGTTCAACTGTTGCGAAGGGGAGATTTACATATTTGTCAATTTGATCAATGACTGAATTCGGATATTTTCTTTGTTGGAGAATGTTTTCTCAAAGAAATTAGCGGGGACTTCAGCTTTTTTGGCGTCACTGGTGATGAATTCATCATTGTCTACTAGACTTGGAATTTTTACACGTTTATTCAAGAGACGTCACGTAGCCTTCCATAATAAATGGTCCTTTGGGTCTAAATTTTCCACATATCCCATATGTTTCATGTTTGAGGTGCTTACATTTATTTTTGTGAACAGGGTTTCTAGTCCCCATCCACTGTCTCCTTGCATGATTTTTTCTTTAATTTTTAGCAGTATCGATTTTGGGCAGCTGCCATAAAATGTTTTCCCCTTAAATGGAAAGGTCGTACAGTTGCCTCGTGTAAACTGTTTGAGATCGACTCAATTAATGTCGTTATATTTTTGTCTATTTCTTGAGCGGTAGGGAAATTTTTTTCAGTTGTTATTTTTCATCGACAAGAATTTTGTACGTTTCCCAATCGATTGCTCCATTAATGAGGGATTTTTTCAACGTTTCATTATTTATCTCAGTTGAGAAATTAATTAATACAGCGATATGGTCCGAATTTAAAGCTGTAATCACTTGAGAAGACAGAGAAAAATTAAAATGTTTTGTTAATACAATATCCAGAATATCAGATTTCCAGCCTGGTCTGTAAAACGTAGGTTCATTTGGTGTGTGTATCTGGATATTGTGCCTTGAGCAAATATAAAGTAAAGTATTTCCGCTAGAATTTGATTTGCGGCATCCCCAGTAAATGTTTTTACAATTTATGTCACCTAAAACTAATGTATGATTCCCTGGTGGTAATAGTTTTAAAATTTCGTCTTGAATTAGTTTTTTATTTGGAGGTTTATAAATTGCTGTGACAACGGTAGAAGGAGACGAGTTTAAACGAACCGAAACAACCTCCATACTAAATACGTTTGTACTGATATTTTCAGTGAAATCAATATTATTTTTGATTATTAAGGCTACACCACAAGAGGGATTCGAACAATCTCTGTCATTGCGTAAAATATTTTAACCTCGGATCTTCAATTTGGTGTTTTGGGATAAATGTATCTCAGTTATACAGGCTATAGCGATGAAATTTGATTCAAGGAAAATTTTAAACTCATCAAATTTTCATCATTTATTTCGTTGTCTTGATTAACTGTGGACTGAGTTTTTGGTTCCGGTGGTTTTGATATTGGTCTAATAACATCAGCATATGAGTTTTTTGAAGTGATTTTTGTGGCTGGCCTGTTTGAATTAGTCTCAGCTTTACGAATATTTGGTTCTGAAGGTGAGTTTATTTTATTTTTCAGGATTTGATACACTGGAAAAATTTTCGGACTGATCTTGAAAACGTACTTGACTTAAACATTCCACTAAAAACAAAAGAACAGATCGACTCTGCTATCGAAATACTTTCTAGATCGATAGGAACTACTATCACTAACAATACTTCACCAATGAACATAAACAGTTTTAGAGAAAACAACATACCTCATCATATACAGGCATTATTAACAGAAAAACGTCGGACAAGAGCGAGGTGGCACCGAACAAGATATCCC
>NW_027113898.1:13620-30979 GCF_000696795.3 Halyomorpha halys | reverse complement strand
ATTCCAAACTCCTTAACCATCCTAACCCATTAATTCTTAATCTTTCATCCTTAACAATCCCTGATAATCCTCCGAGGCGTCTGAAAAGAAGATGGCCACGAGACCTTCTAGTTTAAATTAATGTTTGAAGTACCACGAATGGGTAGAAGATTTTCAAGATTATATTATTTACCTATTGTATTATTTTGTACAGTTGTAAATTACAATAAATAAACAATAAAAAAAAAAAAAAAAAAAAGGATTTGATAATATTTACATCCCTTGTAATTAGCCGCATGAGCTAGTTCGCAATTCACACAAAATGGTTTATCCGTAAATTTTAACGGACTCTTTGAAAAATGGTGTTTACCTTTGCACCATTTACTTGTTGTATATATGTGTATACAGTTGTAAATATCAATAAATAAATTATTAAAAAAAAAAAAAAAAAAAACCTTTGCACTTAACACATCACGCTTCCAAATGACAGTAGTTCTTTGTATGACAGTATCTTTGGCAGTTAGTACACATAGGAATGTCAATAGTTTTCTGTTTGGGTTCTACTATAATTAGGGCAGAAAATAAATGTTTAAGATTAAAAATATCTTTCGCCTTTTCATTGTTTTTAAGAGATACTGAACAGAGTGGAGTAGGTTTTTTATCCCTATTTAATTTTCTTGATACATAGGTAACTTCGAACTGTTTTGATTCTAACTCGACCTTTAACTCATCTTCGGTAATACTGTAGGGAACCTTCCTAATCACTACGTTAAAATATTTATTTTTGTCCATTGAGAATGTGTGGTATTCTATTTTTTCTTCATCATAATACTTAGTCAAAGTTCTGTAATCTTCGATATTCGTTAACATAATTATCGTATTGTTTCCAATTAGTTGGGTTGTAAATGGCTCGATGCACAATGCATTCAAGTCGTTTAAACGTAGCCTGTAATTATTTGCATTGTGTAAGAATATCGGAGGTATTTTAATTGTATTGGGTTGAGCATTCAGGTTAGTGTTGTTATTGCTGGTACTTGGTGTTGTTCTAGTATGATTATCTGAGGAAAGGTCGATTTCTGATAGCATGGTAATGAGCATCCCACCCTAGCTTTTAGAGGAGTAATTTCTTAGTAATACTTACCTATTTTTTTAACGGAAGATTGGGACTGAGTTGAATCTGTGCGTTCCAAATTCCTTTTTTTAATGAGATTCTTCCGATTGGAGGTATATGTCAGTTTTATTAACGGTTATAAGGTTGTTTTGGGATAAATCGGGTGAAATGTTTGATTTATTGCCTGATTTCATGTTATTTTTAAAAATAACAGAAAGTCATAAAATAAACCATGAAGGCAAAAAAACAAACAAAAATATCTAATAAGCTGCACACACGTAATAGAACCGCACTCTATGAAATCAGAGGCGAAACTGTTTTTTTTTTTTGGTTAATTAACATGACTTCTTGTACAGATAATTCAAAATATTTACAAAATATATCTTTATGGGAGTCGTTCCCCTTAGCTTGCATTTTAAACAAATAATTACTCTTATTAATAAATATAGGCTATCTGACATTAGATGCATAATTTTACTTAATTTATGAATCGATTATTATTATAATCATATATACCAAGCAATATAAAATAAATATAAACTCATAATAAAACAAACATAAACCGGATCAATACCCAAATGATAAAAAGCTCTGAGAATATCCATGCAATTGGTAAGGGATGGTATCATTTCGGGAATAGAGTACATATTCGCTACAGATAATAAAAATAAATATATCTCTTTCTCGATACTTTCTATATTGAGAATGTTCTCTACATTAACATAAGTAGGTGAATTGGATATATATTGCTGCAGGTACCTCTCTCTATATACATTGGATGATGGGCACTGGAGAACAAGATGTTGTAGGCTGTTAAACACATATTATTTACAGGCACTGCAGATTTCTTCATCTTGTATAGTGTAAGATTTATTTTGCAGATATATATTTATGATGTGCGGGTTCGAGATTCTTAAACGGCTGACAACGTTTTATGCATACAAGTATTTAAAATTGAATACTCTTCAGGAGAAAAATCTAGACGGCTGAGGTTTCTATAGACTGGATTATTATTGGAATTTAGAGCTCAATTGATGTCAGAAGATAGAAGATGATTTTCCATTTTTTCTAATATTTTATTCTTCTGCTTTTGCATTACCGTTTTGTAGATCTCGTTTAGTTCATTGAGGCCATTAGTTGCTGTGGCTAGATTGTGAATTTGTAAGACCCAATTAAAGTCAATAGCAACTTCATGCATACTTCTTAGTCTATTGAAGCACATTCGTGGTTAACTGTTCTCCAGTCTTCAGTCTTCTTCTTCTTCCTCTTCCTCCTTAATGCCTTTCAGCGTGGAGGTGTCTCTGTCCAGGCAAACCAAGCCTCTCGGTTCCGAGCCAGCACCCTCGTGGCATCCCTGTTTTCCCTTTTTTCTCTCCCACTCTGGAGATGTAGTCTTTCCATTGTATTCTTGGTCTCCCACTTGGGTGTTTTCCTGTGAGTCTGGCCTCAAAATATTTTCTTGCATCCCTGTCTTCACTCATCCGACAAAGATGTCCAAACCATCTGAGTTGTCTCTTTCCAATGATATCATTTATGGAGATAGTCCCAACATCCTGTCTTGTCCTCTGCCACTCTCCGTAGGTATCTCATTTCCATTGCAATAACTCTGCTTAGGTGCTTATCAAGTGGTACCCAGCTTTCACTTCCGTAAAGGAGGTTAGATAGGTATACAGCCTTGAAGATATGTACTTTAACATTCTTCTCTATCTCTCTCTTCCCTATAACTGTACTGCAGAGATGGTAGTATATTGCATTTCCCTTCTTTATCCTGTTGGATATCTCTTGGTCTACCTTTCCATTCCTGCTGATCACTGTTCCTAGGTTATTGTACACGTCCACCATTTCTATCGGTTCACCTTTGCAAAGTATTTCAATGTTTTCCTGTTCCCGGCCTATATGGATTATTTGGCTTTTCCTGACATTGATAGTCATTCCCTTTCTATCCAGCTCAGCTTTCTATTCAGTTACAGCTTGATGTAGGTTCTCTTTATTATCTGCTATAAGGACAATGTCATCCGAAAATATCATTGCCTGGGCCAGTATTGTCCTCATGTTCCATTTTCCAATAGTAGTGTGGGCTGTCCTCCGTTTGCACATTTTCAGAATTTCATACATATAAAGAAAAGGAGGGAGCTCTAACTATTATTAGTCTCCTGTCGAATTATATAATTCGGTACACTTTCAGGCCAAAGGTAGAGATTTCTAAGAAATTTTAGCTGGGTGACTTCGAGTGCTTCTAAATACCTCAAACTCCAAAAAGGATCAAATTAGTAAGTTACTATTGTGAAAAATTCCTAAATACTTATTGAAGTTTTATATCACAAATATGATCTTGGAATCCTGAATTAAATAAAGTTGTTTCTCCAAAATAACCTACCATTTTTGAGCACTTCAATCATTTTTATCATACAAAACAGTTATACGCCCAATAATAACATATCCCGCTCCTGTCCGCAATACCTTTGACTCTGACAACAGAAAATTCGAATTCGTTGAAAACATATGGATGAAGATAGTAAGCATCTACCCTTGGCACACCAGAAGTTCAATAATAAAGTTTTACAGCACCCGATGAATAAACACTACACATACAGACTAACAAAAACTTTTTATCTCTTTCCATTTTCGACAATCCGGTCATAAGAAAAATGAGGGACTACAACAAAATAAAAACGTACAACATATACCTTCATTGTTGCTAATATGCCAGAACCAGATACCAATATTTCCATGATTAACTTCCCAACCATCCAAACCCACTTTTTTCTAACCTAGCTTCTCCTTCATTACCTGATAATCCTTCTGGATGTCTGAAACAAAGAAGATGGCCTTGAGATCATCTCCTCTAGAAATGTTATTGCTCCACATGTTTATATAAAGTCATTTGATAACTAATAGCAAATTTACTGGTTTTATATATTTTTATACAGCTGTAAATAACAATAAATAAATTATTAAAAAAAAAAACTATTACTAATTGACAATACGTGAATACTGTTTTTGAATCGTAAAAATAACTTATTTATTGTATATATTTTTTTTTCCAAGTTTATTAATTATTTATTTTCTATTATTTATAATTAATGTTTATTTACTTTATTAGATTTTAAATTTATATTATTGTGTATTTGTTTTCAAAATATTTCAAAAGGTATTTTCAAATTAACACAAACAATTTATCAATTATTTTTTTAAACTTTATTTATTGATAGATATTACAATCTGCCACACGGTTGTGGGAAGTCTGAAATAGTGATGAATGATCACATTCATACTGAAATAAAATAAAATAAGAATGAAAAATAAATAAATAAATGAAAGTACATTAAAAAAAATAAAATCTCTCTTAAAATTTATACAAACAAAAGGATAAAAAAAAAATGAACATAATCAAACTATGGGCATGAAAAAAAAAAATGATAAAAATAAAAGAGGATCCCTGAGCCCATCCTATACCCCATGTGTGAGGGGTAGAGCAGAGCTCATAAGATCCCAGCGCATCCCACTCGCCGCATCACTGGTAATGAGCCAGTGGAGGCTGAGCAAGTGCGCTAAAGCCACAAACACTCAACTTGAGTAGAGAATCTGACCATTTTTATTTTACTATAAGTTTCTTGGCTACTGCCGTTTCAACCTTCGAGGTGGATTGTAGGGATTGGTGGAACTAGATAAGGATTGAACCAAAGGATTAGGATGCTTAGAAAGGTTTATATGGAATTTTGAGAAAATATTACTTTTGTCCTTGACCTCATACCAACCATGAGGTCAAGGACAAAAGGCATATGAAGGTCAAAGTGTAGTGATCTATTAGAAACGTAATAGGGTGCATTAACTATGTTTCTAAGGATTTTGATACGTAAGGATTGAAAGGATTGGACACGTTTGATCTTCAACGGTTTAGCAGTTCCGGTATGGTAAACCCGGCCAAAAGGTTGCGCTATGTCCAGAAATGCATCCGAGCAGTATTGTTTCTTTTCAAGAGCTAAAGAGATATAGTCAACGACTCTGAGGCCTTGTTGAACTGTAGAGTGGCTTGGGCAGAATCCAAATTGATGAGTGGGAAAACTCTGTGATTCAACTATGGATAGGATACGTTTTAGAAGGATTTTTGAGAGGATTGGAAGTAAATAGGTCTATAGGAAGCAGGGTTATTAGGAGGTTTTCCTGGTTTTGGAATGAGAATTATAATGGAGTGTGTATCAATTATAGCCTTGGGAAAATGTGTATTTAGTAATTAATAAAAAAGACTAAAAGAATATAACTAATTAAGAATATAATAATTTGTTCACAAAAAGGTGGTGGCCCTTATCTTTTCTATCAAATTAATATTTGTTTTTGGTCCTTTGAAAATTGGTTATTATCATATAAAATTAAAATATTACAAGGTTCGTATATCTTAATTTTTAACGTTTTTATTTTTACGATTTCGGCTACTTAAAGGATAAAATGAGAAAAGACGTGAACATATTTTACGGGGGATTTTATTTCCCCATATTTTTAAGAACCTTTTTCGTAACCTAGCTTGACCATTCCTGTACCATTTAACCTAATTAAACATTTTCGCTCCAAGTTTATTATAAATATTAAAGGTGATTAGTGAAAGCTCGGGTAAAGTCAGTAATTATCCCTTGCACCACAAAAGTTAGCCTTCATATCTGGCGGTAAACTTCAACGGCCCACGATAGAGGGTTAAACTGAGATTTAGAGCAAATCTTCGTTTAAGTAGGTAACCATAAAAGTAACCATCCATAGTTGCAGTTGGATCTGCCATTTAGTGAAGTTATTCCATTTTTTTTCCAAATTCATTAAAATGAATTTATTGAGATAGACGATTTGCCAGACAACGAATACTTCAAAATAATGGTTTTTAAGTAATAACAAAACAAAAAAATAACCCGCCCTCGACTAATAATTTTTTACAGTGTTTAGATGAAGAATTTTTTCAGCAATTTCGACTATCCACTAGATGCTGTTTTTTTAACATTAGCAACATGTTTTGTCGAGTTGACGCAGAGAGAGCTAATGTACAACACTAAGGTAAGTAACTGGGCCCCAAGAATTTCGATTAAATCATTTTCAGTTTGATTGAATGTTCATTCAACCAATACTGGCCCACCATTCCCATCAAATACTACATGTTGCCAACAAATTTTTTTTGCAGCTTTTTTTTATATTTTCATACTTATTTCATAAATTATAAGACGTCCTTAATTGGAGTTGTTGGTTTGTGTTGAACTCTTTTTCTATTTCTTCCCAACAGTCTAGTTTTTGTTTGGATATAATAGGGTCCGTTTTTTTTTTATTTTCGATGATACTGATATATTTTTTTACCAGTCATAAGATTTCCTCCTCTCTAGGGGACAATTTCGGGCTTCTCTAGTTCATGCTGAAACAATTTCAATGCGCGTGCCTTAATGAGAAACCATAATCAACGAGATCATCACACTTTCCCAAGTTTTATATATAGTTTATGCAAACTTAAGTTATTTGAGTTCACATAAAATGCAGTATTTTGATATCAATAGTTTTTTTATCCTACGCAAAAGGAGGCATTTCTGCCATTTTGTTTCGAACAGCCCAGTATACCTTAGCTTTGTTCGCGTAACTACTGTCTGAAAGTCTAAGTCTACCGTTGCCGCACATATAAATATGTCGCCGGTCATCTTACCATCTCCACGCAGGACGCAGTCTGAAGACCCTATTCTCTTCATGTGGTGCCTCAAATAGTCATGTCCAGTAACCAACCTCAAGCATGCCACTGCCAACGCTCTTAGTAAAGTCAATAGAGGGCGTTTCTTAGAGTCTAGCAATGCCACCCAGTTCTTGCCCACACATTCTCCTCTACTCCTTTCCTCTGCTCTTTCAGTGATAGCGCTTCGGGCCATTTTTTTCGTCATGTCCATGGTGATAGCACGAAGCGGCTGTGGTTCTCTAGCCCCTAACCGTGCAAGTAGATCCGCCTACTCATTCCCATGTACACCGCAATGGGCTGGAATCCATATTTATGAATATCGATACATGGTATCAATAGTAGGTTGAAATCTATGTTATTTACTGTGCAATATACTTACGTAAAAAAAAAAATTAAATAAATAAAAATTTTCAATCCTCCAAGAAATAAATAAATGTTTATTGTTTATGTATGTTTAATGAATTTTTACAGTCATTGAAGAAAATTTATTTAATGTTTTTGATGACACAATAATTTTCACTAACACTTCAATGTAATATTTTTATGTTTTAACCAAAGTTTAGATATTTCAAATTATAAGAAAGCCGGTATATAAAACTCGAACAATTCTAAATAGTAGAAGTATCAGTTACAGTTACTATGAATTTGTGGTTTTTCAGCCTTAACAACAAATATTCAAAGAAGAAGAAGAATTTAATTTTTGAAATAAATTATTTCCAAGTTTATGTAAACAAATATTGAGATAAGGTGGACTTATGAAATTTACGGATAAACCATTTTGTGTGAATTGCCAACTAGCTCATGCGGCTAATTACAAGGGATGTAAATATTATCAAATCCTTTTTTTTTTTTTTTTTATTGTTTATTTAATGTGATTTACAACTGTACAAATAATAAATACAATAAGTAAAAATGTTGTATGTTTCATATACACTTGAAAATCTTGGGAAGGAACCACCCATTGGTGGTACTTCAAGAGTTAATTTAAATTAGAAGGTCCCATGGCCATCTTCTTTTCAGACGGCACGGAGGATTATCAGGGATAGTTAAGGACGAAAGATTAAGAATTAATGGGTTAGGATGGGTAAGGAGTTTGGAATAAAAAGACGCATATCTGTTGTGGGCCAAATCTGCAACGAATGGGATGTTAAGGTCTTTGTGAATGAGTTTATTTGTAACGAAATAAGGAGCATCAAGGATTTTACGTAGGATTTTGGATTGTAAGGATTGGATGCGGGAGGAATTTGATGGTTGGTAGAGCCCCAGAGCTCAATTCCATATGTCCAATTTGGTCTGATTATCGTAGTGTATACTACTTTTTTGTAGCGAATGGGAAGTTTAGAGCGTTTGTCAAGTAAGTGTTGTAGCAATCGGAATCTATGAGCAGTTTCTTGTCGATTTAGTCTTGTTTGTGGATTCCAAGTAAGTCTCTTGTCGAGATGAAGTCCTAAGTATCGAATTTGTTCAACAGGCGTTAGTGGAGTATTTAGAAAGGACACTGTAGGACAGGAGGGTAGAGGTTTACGACGGATAGTAAAGGTGATCTAATGGGATTTGTCTGGATTTATTTTTATTCTCCAGGTTTGACACCATTCTTCAATAGATGTTATGTGTGTCTGTAGTGTTTGTGATGCATTAGTTGGGTCGTTGTTTACAGAAAGTATACTTGTGTCATTAGTGTATGTTGTTAGGACTGTGTTAGGGTGGGTTGGGATGTCAGCTGTATAAACAGTATAAAGAATGGGACCTAAGATACTACCTTGAGGATCACCGGTGTACTGAGAAAAGAGAGATGAGTAGGCTAGGTTATGATTTACTTTAAAGGTTCTATCAGAGAGGTAGGAGCGAATTATAAGGAAATATGTAGGGGATTGGAATTGACGAAGTTTATAGAGGATCCATAAGAACAGGTCAATAGCTTGTTCAACATCGAGTAAGACTCCCGTGCGGTACATTCCGCGCTCTAATGTGGAAGATGACATCAACCACTCGATGACTCTGTCGTTTGATGAAATTATTAAACTATTATTCAGAAGCTATAAAAAAAGGGTATAGTCTGGTCAGACAAGTTCTGTCTGACCTTGAATAAAGGAAGAAATGAGTAAATCCCTTATAAATAAGAAAAATATTATTTATTTGATCAACATCTTCAAAAATCAGAACAAATCATAAATGGACTTAACCGCATTGGCTTCTGAGCGGGTCATATATATTAAAAAAAAAATTCTGAAGGGAGAATTTCCGCTGAGGGAAAAATTGTCTTTACTAATTGTCTCTATATAAGGGAATTCTCGTTCTTCATGTTCCAACTACCGAAACACAACTTAAGTTATTTATACCAAAACCATGAAGGGGTAGTTTTTTTTATAAAACTATCGTTGTACTAAATATTAAAAACCCTTTGTATTCATAATCATTCTCTCAGTATGAAGCTGAGCTACAGTTATAAAAAAGGAGCAATGAAAACAATTATTAAACGAAGGATTGTCAATTATCGTAATGTGACTTCCTCACAAAGTACTGAACCCCTGGCCAGTCATGGTTTGTCATGGTACAAGTATTTAATGGTAATATTCAGATTGTAGTGGTTCAGAGTATTAATTCTTTTTGTTTTTCCTACAGTCCAAACTACTATGAAAAGACAACCTATATCTCAAATGTAACAGAAACCTTTCAATATTTATAATTAAATTATAAATTAATTATTAAGTAATTACAGACAGACATTACTTGAATTTGAAATCGGACGTTAGTAGACTGAAAAAAACACCTATACCAAAGAGAAGTGATAAACCCTGCTGATTCGATATCTCTCATGTTTCATGTTGCCTGATAAAACACTGGCGTCTCTGAGTTATGAGTCATTCTTTTTACCTAGCGATTGTCCTTTCTGGGAAGTGTTAATTTAATATCAGCATGTTATCCAAATCAGTGAGTTGAAACCAATAATAATGTATGATTTTTGAATTAGATTGAAATTTATAATCAATAATAAAAACACATTTGTAATATTTTACCAAAGAAATATGTTCATAGTAATTAGAAATGCACTTGCGTTGTTGAATATTTGACACAAGTAGAAAGCGAATGAGAACCCTTTTATACTTATAAAGTTATCCTTGAGTGGAGACAATAGAGGATTGCATAAAAAAAAAAGGTTCATGAAGTTCCACTTCCAGTTACCGACAGTTAAAGGAGTTGTGACCTACAACCTGGGAAACCCAACTACAACCCGAAGATGAAGCACAGACTGTAGCAGGACATCCTGTTTTAATTTCTATATTTTTTCCATTCCAATTATTTATTTTGTTAAACCCACAAATATCATTATTTTTGTTATTAACTTTACTTTTATCTTTTGTTATGTTTATCTATTTATTTTATCTTAGTTTTTTATTTATAAAGTTGTATAAAGATAGGGGTATCTTTTGTATGAGACTGTACCCCGATCCATAATCAATTGTTAAAAAAAAAAATGTACCTCTTACATTAACCATGTAAGGCCCTCCTGGCCGATCTGGTATTAAATAAAAAAACAAAACAAGAAGAAGCTATCCCTGGCCCACAAATTCTTCCAAAGTTGATCGAAATTATCGTTCGGAACATAAATTATTCAAAAGTGTTTAATCATCCTCTTGCTTAGTTACTCCCAGCACGCTGTTAAAAAACTGCAAAATACTACAAGATTGACTACAACAAACTTAATTTTATGTTTGACTGAGTTAAATGTAAAATGAAACAGGGTCAGCGTGAATTTTGTACGGCTGCAGAATTCATGATAAAATCTCAGGGGAGACATTTGTGTAAATAACATTAAATGTTTTCAGGAATGGAATGTACCGGTGCTGGTAATGTAATAAAGGTTGGAATTTGATTACTGAACACTTTTGGAAGATGGATTTACTTTTTTAAATTCTAAAGTACAATATTTTAAAAGAGTCATGGGGAGTATCTGTGATGTTTCAATAATGAACCTCTCTTTTACCAGTTTCAGTTTACTTATCATAAACTATTTTACAACATGTTTACAAGCCTTAACGAAAAAAAAAAAAAAAAGAAACGTCCCCTGAGAGAAAATACAGAGATGAAAAAGGTATACCTCTACCCTTGAAAATCAAGGAGGCTGTGTTTTCCTTGAGGGGAAATCGAGTTAGCTCCGCCCAGACCCTCTGCCGTGTACTTCTCGACTAGGCGTTTCCTATCTCAAGGCATGTTTCATTCAATTGTATTTGAGTCCTTATCGTATTTGTTAAACTTAATTTATAACGATCAATTGCAACCTATATCATTTCTGTCAATCGTCTTTGTGTTTTACAACAATATTTAAATGTTTACCAAACATTTACCCATTGATATCGATAACATAATATTTTATAAGATAGTGAAAAGTATTCATTATTAAACTCGCAGATCCAACAATGCTTCGCTATTGGTAAATTTGGGGATGTGTGTAGATTGTTGAAACACAATGGAAAATTTGATCTCATTTGTTGTATTCAGTTAAAATTAAACATTTATATATTATAATGTGCACGTTATTATTATGATTTCGCAACATAAATTGAAACATATCAAAATTTTTGTTTATATTTTTTTAAGTTATTTATTTGTGTGTTCTAACTTATTTATTCATTTATATGTTCTTTAAATTTAGGTATAAGTTCTTTTTAAATTTATTTAATTGTGTTTTTTTTTGTTTTAGTAAACTGTTCTACTGCTGTGATTGTTTTGTTTATGCGTTGCTATCTATTGGTAATTTCTGTTAATTTGCTAAATTGATCCAGCGGTTGTTGCGGATCACTGGAGAGGATATATATGAAGGAGTGAAATAGGAGGAATATTGTATTGGTAAATTGTTATTTGGCTTTGTGTGAGAAGGAAAACAAATATATGTATATAGGAAACAAATGTTTGTTAAGAAAAACAGATGTACTAGAAGTATATTGTATTTAGTTTATTGATAAAAATTGTTTGAAAAATGTTAATGTGCAGTGTATAGGTTCAATTATGGATTGATGGGTATAGTGTGTTATAGCAACCCAAAGTATTGTTGTAGCATGGCCAAATAAAACATTTTTCTCTCTTATATTATATTCTTATATTTTTTATTTTACTAAACCCGAGTGTCTATTTATATCTAATAGTAATATAGAGGAACACTGCTCCCTTGGTATATGTAGCAAAATTAAAATTCTTAAAATAAAAAATGTATGGGTAAATATATGTTGGTTTTTTTAGTATATAGAGAAGTTGTCATTACTGATTTATTCAATTTTATAATTCTAATTACATGACATTTGTACAAATCAATCTTCATACAGAGGAATATGTGATGTGCCACACAATTGTCATTGGTCCTTGATTCTTTATTTCTTAACCTAGAATGTATATTTGTAGTTGTAAGTTATTATAATGGTAGTACCAAACGAAGTAATTAAAAAGAATTTCGCACATACAGATAAAGAGAGACGCTTTAAGTTACAGTCAGCTGGTATTTCGATGTGAGCTGACTGAGGAGATCAGCTGATCAAGTGTATATATAAAGATGTGCTGAACCCAATAAAGCCAGGATGTTACAGCAGTTCAAGCGTGTTAGATCTTATTCCTTCTTCTCTTTTTTGACAGTTTGCTTTCGCCAATACTTAACTGGTGCCGAAACCCGGGAGCTTTAGATACCGGATTAATTTCTTTTCTTTTAAAAATAATTTTTTTGTTCTTGTTTTATCATCTTAAATTTTCATTCTTTCTTTCATTTTTTTATAAATAATAGCTGCTAATGGCAACGGCATCGTTAGACAAGCGGTTTTTAACCTGGAAGCTTTGAACCAAAATGGGGTTCAGAACATACGTCCCATGGAGGTGACTCTTCCACCCCCGGAGCTTGGCCCACTACCAGAAGAGTCTCTAACGGGAGCCACGCTACAACACTTGAGTGGGTAAAAGTACGCACAGCAACCACCCAGGACTTGAGGAAGGCCGTTCCTGACCTTGAACGGTTTACCGGGGTAATAGGTGAATTGAGCCACTTCATTAAAGGGGTGACCGACTAATAAGCCGAATTGAAGCGAACTCTATCGAAAATTTACTCGATAGCGAAGATGCAGAGGCATTAAAAGCTGCGGTCGTTTGCAGAGTAAAAAGAAGCATCCTCAACCAAATTCAGGCCGACGAAGAGACCCCTTGGAGAGTTATCAAGGAAAGATTAAAGAAGGCGTTCGGAGGAGGACGGAGGGCCCCAGAAGAGGACATATTTATGATGATCAGGGAGACGAAAAAACCAAAACAGTCTAGTGGGCAATGTGCCACGGAACTCCTGACACGCTTTAACAGAGTACAAGATAAACTCAGCGAAATGGTGGATGAAAGGTACAGTTGGCAAAGGAGCTAGGGAAGAAGGAAGGATTTCCGAGAGAGCGCTCGTTTGTAGAAATTGCTCAAGATCTCATTGAAACAAGCGCTAGAGAAGTGGAGGCCCGAATGGAAGTAGAAGAGCCAGGGTGGACCAGGATAGAATACCAACGGCCCAGAAACATGCCCAACGCTTGGAGGAGGAGAGAACATGGAGAGGGTAGAAGAGAGAGAGATAGCAACCAAGAAAACAGAAGAAGCCTAGCTAAACCCAGAAGTAATAGACGGCGGGAGGACCGCAAGTGTCACGGTTGTAGAAAGTTTGGGCACTTGGTGGCACATTGCCCGCGCACGAAATGCTTAGAATACGGGGATGTGGGACACATAGCCAAACAGTGCCCATACATATACCGAAGAAGGGATGTGGGCCCGGGCGAACCAATGGAGATCAACGCCCAACAAATACGAAGAAGCCACAGTAGATTGAGTAGATCTTCAAATGAATCTACTGAAGCATCAGGAGCATCAGAGACCGAAGAAGTCGAGGAGCCACGGAACCGAGGTAGTCAAGGGGACAAGATTGAAACATGAGGATGGAAACGAGGGCACAGAGGAGGATGGAGGCGAGGGACTGGAGAGAAGAAGACGCGAGACATCTGAATGGGTTGTCAGCGGAAGGGTGACTGTATACTGCTGAATTATAAAATGAGGGAGGAGAGCGGCGGTCTGCCTATAATAGAGACAGCAGGAGTGAGGTACCTAGTGGACACCGGCAGTTTCAACACCATCTTGTGCCGAGAAGCCCTAGAAAAAATGTGTAGTGGAGAGAGGACACACCAGATCCAGAAATGTCAATGTAAATTAATCACCCTGGGTGGCCTTTGTGTGGTAGAGGGAGAGGTAGAGATAGGTTTGACCCAGTGGGGATTAAGTAGAGAGAACTTGCTAGTGCATATCGTAGGGAGTATCCCGAGGGAATACAAAGTGATTGTGGAATGTGACCTGCCAGGGAAGGTGGGTGCTTGGGTTAAGAATATCAAGGGGAAGTGGAGAATTAAGTTGAGGGGTAAAATGTACAAATGTCAGCGACAGAGAAAAACCAAGGGCGCACGGGTTGGATCAATCAATCAGACTGAGGACTGGAGACAGAGGCTTAAGAGGGAATATAAAGATATTTTTTTAAAGAAGGAGACATGCTCGGGGCAACCGGGAAGACAGTTCATGAGATCATACTAAATGAAGATAAGGTTACATATGTGAAAGAGAGGAGATACCCGCAGGCGCTACGCCACCACATCCGGGAAGAGCTCAAAAGTTTAAAACACTAGGGAATAATTATTGATAGTACATCCCCATACAATAATCCATTGTGGGCGGTTAAAAAGAAGAGCGCGCCAGGTGATACTACTGAAAAATACAGAGTGGTGATAGATTACAGGAAGCTGAACGAGAATACCACAGACGAAAAGTATCCAATCCCCAGATTTGAAGATATTTTGGATAGGCTGAGCGGGGCGATGGTATTCAGCAAAATGTACTTGAAGGCCGGATATCATCAGATCAAAATGCACCCTAAGGATCAACATAAGACAGCATTAACATTCGAGAGAGGCCACTATGAATACAAGGATGCCGTTTGGCCTCAAAAATGCTCCTATAACCTTCCAGCGTCTGATGGACGAGTTTTTGAGGGGAATAGACGAATCAGTTTGCTACATTTACATCGATGATCTAGTGTTCAGTAAGAACGAAGACGAACATGTGCAACATTTACACAGCGTATTCTAGAGAATCAGGCATTGGGCTTGGCAGAGAAATCATCGTTGGGGCAGGAACAAATAATTTGTTTGGGCCACACGATCTCCAGGGAAGGAGTTAAAACCGACGCAGATAAAGTCGCAGCAATACAGAAGATGGCAGTGCCTAGTGATGTGAAGGTGAAGGCAGGTGTGTGATAAGGTCGGAGGTTGCTGAGAACTTTAAATTATTATCGGAGATTTGTGCCAGAAATGGCTGAGTACCTTGTCCCACTCTACAATTTTTTCAAGAAAGGCAGAAAGATGATCATCACTCCGATTGAGGAAGACAATATCAGGCGGTGCATGGATAAGCTGCAGCAGGAGCAGGTGCTTGCTTTCCCAGACTTCACCCGGCAATTCACTATCACTACAGATGCAAGTGAGTAAGCGCTGGGAGAGGTGTTGTCTCAAGAGGGTGATGGAGGAGATCGTCCAGTTGCGTACGCCAATAGGCGCCTGACAGAGATGGAGACCAGATACAGCGCTCTGAAACAAGAGCTCTTAGGAATAGTGTGGGCTGTTGCCCACTTTACGCCCTCTGTGTTTGGAAGAAGGTTTAGAGTACGCACTGACCACAGGCCCTTGCAATGGGTAGGAAAGTTGAAAGAGTCTTCAGCCAGGATTACGCGTTGGAAGGAGCTTCTCGGACAGTATAATATGGAAATCGTATATAAACCAGGAAAAGAAAATGTAGCTGATTGGTTGTCACGAGCAATAACAGTAAATGCAGTATAGGAGGAGGCTGGGGAAACGCTCGGTGTGATGAGACAGTTTCTGCGGGAATGGACGCCTGGAGAGGAAGAAAAGGACGGAGCAGAAGAAGATGATAGGGAAGAATCGTCGAATAATGAGAGTTCAGCAGAAGACCAGGAGACATAGAGGAAATAGATGAAATAATTAACGACAAGAGGAGGCAAATTATTTGGAAGACGAAAACCACCGGATTGACCAAAATTAAATATAGTGAATACGGGAGAAGTAAAATAACGACGATCTGGACACAACCAGGCGTGAAAAAAGACCAAACCCGTAAAGCGTTGAATAATGCTTCGAACCCTGGAGAAAAGTATCACCTTTATGTTGGGAATGAAACTGTTTGGGACAGGATCAAGCAGCTATGGCGTGATGAACTGATAGGAATGGACAGGACATTCATCTTTTGCAAACTGATGGTGAAAACCCTTTTGGAAAAAGAACAACAACGAGAAGTCACTCTAGCGTATCATCAGGGTAAGACTAATCACCGTGGAATCCCTGAGACTATGCAGTCCTTAAAGAGAAGATACTTTTTGGGGGGGGGATGAGGAAGACTATATTGGAGATTGTAGTAAGCTGAGTGGTTTGTTTTGCGCACTAAGTACGAAAGACATCCGCCTAAAGGAAGAAAGAAGAAGACACCTACTACAGATGCAACGCTGAAAGATTTACAAATTGACACATTTATATGGAAGAGGTACAAATGGGTGACCATTATTGACCTCTTCAGTTAAGCGGCAATGGGGCACCAGGTGCAGGACAGGTCTTCGGAAGCAGTGTTGGCAGCTCTCCGCTTGTGGTTTCAATTCTACGGAGTTCCGGAACGCATCTCATCAGATTCTGGCAGAGAATTTGACAATGCCATGAGTCGAAAAGTACCTTGACGTAATATAGTATCTCAACACTCCAGGGCACCCAAAGAGTAGAGGAGGCATAGAGCGGCTTCATGGCACGTTGAGTGATCATCTTAGATTATATCAGGTCGACGAGGGACTAGAACCGGACGTGGCTATGTCTAAGGCGATTGCAGCTTATAATCATTCCATACATGCAGTTACGGAGTTTTCACCATTCGAGATCCTCTTTGGGCTTCACGGACACCGGCGGGACTATAAAGACACGACAGCTGACGGGGATGAAATACTGAATAATCACATTGCTCTAAGAAAGTTATGGGAGAAAGCACGCGGAAGAATCGAAAAGGAAAAAACCGGAGTGTAGTCTCAGACGGGATGGGAGATATCAAAATTGGGACGATCGTATATAGAAAGTTGGGTTCTAACAGGGGTAAGGAGATACAGCGATACGAGGGTCCATTGAGGGTGATTATTATTAGGGAGAATAATGTAGTTACGATAGAGAGTATCCGAGAATCTAAAAAGAGGAGAACTGTCCATATTGAACAGTTGAAACTTCCGGCAATGATAATATAGAGACTGGACTGTTCTCATATCACCTCCACTTGAAATGTAGTTATTTATTTAACTTTTTAATGTTTTGTTTTAGTTTATTTTTGACGTTTGTATTTTTTTTTTTTTGTTATTTTAATAAAATGAACAACATATTTTATTGTACCTGAAATCTTTTTCTTTATTTTTAAGTTTAATTTATGTATATAGTGTTTACTTTTCATCAACTTGTGAGTTTTTGTATATTGGTATAGGAATTTTTGTT
>NW_027113898.1:7702-13165 GCF_000696795.3 Halyomorpha halys | reverse complement strand
ATATTTGGTATAGAAGCACTGCGGTCCATAAGCCGCATTCCGCCAAATAAGATGTGATAGTGAAAACAAAAATAAGATATGATAGTGAAAAAAAAAAAGATATGATAGTGAAAACAAAAATAAGATATGATAGTGAAAAAAAAAATTAAACGTGATAGTGAAAAAAAAAATTAGATGTGATAGTGAAAAAACATGGTGAAGGGGACAATGATTTCAACCGAATTTCTTTTGGTAATTCTGTTGCAAAAATAAAAAAGAGATGTATTCGTTTCAGTAGCCAGTTTTTCATATTATTATTGAAAAGATTAATATGAAATTAATAAATATGATTAATATGAAATTTATTCTAATCCATCAGTCATCATTTTTGTTTCTGATATTTATCTCGTAAGACTACTTCTCAATTTATTTGTAACGTGAAAATATCTAGAACGTAGACTCGAAATTCGTGTTGACCGATGTAGTCTGGTAATAATCAATCGAATTAATATTCTTAAAATTTCTTTAGGGTCTTTTTTTTCGAAATTTTTGTCAGTAGAATACTGAATTTTATTTTCTGAAATTATTGTTACCTATGTGAATTATAAACAAATAACATTCTTGCTAAGAAACAATTTAAAATGAATTTCGTTTCTTAACAAAATTCTCTCTTCTCTGGTTGGCTATTGAGCATTCAGATTTCCCTGCAACGGATATAGCTGGAGCTAATGAGAGATGTTTAATTAAGATACGAAGAGATAAAATCTTTCCATGAATGAATGAACACTAGGTGAGAGAATTCAGTATGAGCTAGCTATGAAAAGAACCCGATTTCCCTATTTTGGTCAACAAAATCCGCAACGAATTCTATAAAAAAATCACAAAAAAAAAAAAAAAAAAAAAAGTAAATTTTTTGGCCTTACTGTACTTACCGATATCAAAACTACAACTAGATAAAAAATGTAATACAACTGTACATAAAAAATTTAATACGAAAGTATTGAAAAAAAAATATAATTTTTTATTGACAATTCGCCAAGAATTTTGGATGCTTTGCTTATGGAAATGTTTTCTCAGGTTTGTTCTATCAATCTTGTTGTTTACACACACACACACACACACACACACACACACATATATATATATATATATATATAAAGTTTGTAACGTTAATTAATTATAATATTCCTACAGAACATTCAATGAATGTTCCTTCTATCATTCCTTGGCAGTTATTGATTTATTTAATTCATTTATTTATTTATTTTATGATTTACAAAAATTCTAAAGATTTTCATCCAAATAATCGGAATAAATAAAAACAAAAAATTTTCAGAGGGTGAAAAACAAGCTAAAACAACGTTTTATGGAACTTTACAATATTCATGCAACAAAGAAGAATCGCCTGAATTAAGCGCTTTTAATTTCCATACTGTTAGCTCAACAATAAGTCCAACAGTAGTAAGGAGGAAAGGCTTGGTTTCCCTGGAAAGAGGCACCTCCACGTTGAAAGGCACTAAAAGAAAGAGAAAGAAAAAGAAGAGTAGTAGGGGTTTGCGAGCCCTCTCTGCAGTGCTAAATAAGTTATTCCCTTGATGTATTGTTTGCCATGTACATATTACTATCCCCAGAAAAGATCCAGACAGGGCAGCAAATCGCGCTAGTAGAAAATACAAGTATACCTGGGCGACACTGATTGATCACCGAAGCTCATCAGAAGTGTCAATGCTAAAGAACCTTATAATAGAGTCAAATTCGTGTCCATCCTCACCAATATACATTGGCACATAATCCCTTTCGAAGTATTAGTTTAATCCATTATGGGAATTTGGGAAGGTCATAAATTCCTAGAATTCTAACTACCTGACACTGCCCACACAGCACAATATATTTTGACTTGAATGTTACACTTGTCACCGGACACAATGCGTGGACTCATTATTATTATCATTGTCAGGATATACACCACTCGCTTCGGCGGTACATATACTAAAATTAGAACGATACAGAGAAGATTAGGATGGCCCCTGCGCAAGGATGACACGCAAAATCGTGCAGCACTACTGGTGTTCCTCAGGGTAGTATCCTCGGTCCCATCCTCTACACAATCTATACAGCAGACATCCCAACCAATCCTAACACTATCCCTTTAATTGCATCCCAAACTCTTCAATCCCATATCACAGCCCTCGAAGAATGGTGTCGTGAAAGGAGGATTAAAATAAATTGCAACAAATCCCATCAAATTACCTTTATCCTACGTCGTTAACCTACTGACTGCCCTACAGTATACTTCAATAATGTTGCCCTTACCCCTGTTGAACAGATCCGCTACCTTGGACTACATCTGGACAAACGACTAACCTGGAATCCAGACACACGACTGAAAAGATAGGAAATTGCACGTCAATTTCGACTATTACAGCACTTACTAGACAAACGGTCCAAACTTCCAATTCAATTCAAAAGACCGATTTACATGACAATTATAAGGCCTATCTGTAATGTGCCAATTGCGGCATACAATCATTCGGTGCACACCGTGGGGTTTTCGCTGTTTGAGATCCTTTTCGGGCTTTGTGGAATCCGGACTACAAGGGCACGGCCGCGAACGGTGACGAGATAAGCAACAATCATGTCACTAGGACAAAGCTATGGGAAAAAGTCCGGGGAAAATTAGAGAGGGGGAAAAACAGGAGAGTAGCTCGGGAGAATTTAAACCTTACAGATAGGAAGGGAATGATAAAAATTGGGACAATTGTATATAGAAAGTTGGGATCAAACAGGGGTAAGGAGATACAGCGATACGAGGGACCATTCAGGGTGATAATAATAAGAGAACATAATCTTGTAACCATTGAGAGTATTAGAGAACCCAAAAAGCGCAGGACCGTTCATATTGAACAACTTAAAGTCCCACTAACCGAAACACCTGTGCAAGAGTGATCCGGAGTGTCCTCATCTCAACTTATCTGTTGTGTTATCTTTTCTTAAGTGGTGATTTAATTTTTGTTTAATTTGTCTTTGATTATAGCGATGTACTGAATAAATTACGTTGCATTTTTTTTTAATTGTAAAAATTCATGATTTTATTTTTGTTTTGCTTTACTTTTAGTTTGTAATAAGAGTTTACTAGGAGTGTCAATCTTTTGTTTTGTTTATTATATATACTTTATTGTAAATAGTTATTGTTGTTGTATTTAATATTAATTTTTTTATAGTTGAAGTTTACGAGGATTTTTCGTAAACTGGGGGGGGGGGGGGGTTAAGCCTTAGGCAGCTGTTACTTCGATGTCAGCTGACTGAGGAGATTAGCTGATCGAATGTATATAAAGAGATGTACCGAACCCAATAAAGCAGTATGTTACAGCAGTTCACACGTGTTACATCTTATTCTTTCTTCTCTTTTTTTTTTTTTTACATTTGGCTTTCGCCGATACTCGATCTCGACACACTTTTAAGATAAAAAGTAGATCTTGTTTACTGAAAAGTTGGCCGTCCCTGTGATATATGAACATTTGACGACCAGGACCAATCATAAACCTGCCACAACACTCGTCTAATACTATCAGAATATATTGGGCCAAATTGAACACGATTATGCCCTCACCTGTGCAGGAACAATTGCAAAGAACTGAAATAAACCACCAATCATTTTTTATTTATTTATTTATTGGCGCTATGGTCCTACGTAGGCCTCTCATTAATATTTCTCCTCTCTCTCCTGTCCCGCGCAAGCATCTTCTAATGCCCATTTTTTTCAAAGTTTTCTGCACTTCGTCCTGCCATCTCAAGCGTAGTCTTCCCCTACCACTTATTCCACCTGATCTGTCTTCAAGTGTTGGGGACTGGTTCCCTGGGTATACGTACTAAATGACCCAGCTATCTGATTTGGCTCCCTCTCACTATTGACACAAAATTCTGTATTGCGGAAATCTGACGCAACTCCTCCTTAGTGTGGATTCCCATTGTCCATGTTCGCATACTGCTCACAACGCGGCTCTCCCATGCCAATAACTTGATACTTGAGATACCACCCAGGTCAGATCCATAGGAGACGACAGGCATTACAAATGTTTCTTACATTATTATCTCGATCCTGTCTAATAGGCCTATACATTTATTTTCCCCTTTATGGAATTTTTCGCAAGACAGAGTAGCATTTATTCCCAGCGGCTATCCTTGCTTTAAGTTCCTTCGCCATTTCATTAGTATCAGCTATTAGTGCACCCTAACAATTAAAAGTTTCGACTGCTTTCTGAATGTGGTTTCCATTTTGACATATTTTTCTCTTCCAACCAGTTTTCTTAAAGTTAGCATGTAAAAGTATTCTGTGCATTAATTTAGGTCCCTAGTTGTTTTGATGTCGTTTCAAATACTTCAAGACCTCTATTTTATATGTTCTGCCAACTCCGTTATTACATCTTCGGCATAAGCTAGATATATCAGCCAGTTAAAAATAGTGCCACCAGAATACGTCCGAATTCATAAAAGTATTCTTCCAGATAATCCCTATCTGTAGAAATAATTTTTATCTAACTCAGAATCTGGATCCGTACTTCATCCATAGATACCTGGATAGAAATACTGGAATACTGGGAGTCCTGGTACCAGCAATTTGCATTAAAACATGCAATATGTCTTTGTATTTAAATTCATTTTTATTATAAATAAATAACTCAAAAACCGAAAAAAAAATAAATAAATAAAGAACAGAAACGAAGCCAAAAAAATCCAAGTGCTGCGTTATAATGTATCACTTGGCCTCATTTAGACTTTCGGTAATTTATCAATAATTTTTATAAATAATAATAATCAGCTATAATAGTTGCGTGGAGGGCACGAAATTATTTCTTCTCGTGATTTATAGTTTTACCCAGACCCTTTTCTTTTTTTTTCTATTTATTATTCTTAATAAAATGGTCAGAATTGATTGATTTGATTGCCACAATTATTTTTTTTGTCTGTTTGAACTTACTTTATTGTCAAGTTTAATGATTTGTTTTTTAGTAAAAAGTATATTCATAACTAGAAATAATATTTACTTCTTGGATTGTAAATAAAACTAAATGAGGCATTGTATAATAGAGTTCAAGCCCATTCAGCTGTTTAATTTATTACAAAATGTGAATAGAAATAACAAACAATATTTTATTATATCTTTTAATATAAAAAAATATTTTGTTCACTCAAACTTAATTTTATAAATTCTTGGACTTAGTGATAAAACCGTTTATCAGTTTGGGTCAATTTACAATTGATTTCCTTCTAAGAGCATTCCTAGAATTGATACAGATAATTCTGAAATAACAATCAATACACTTTTTTAATATTTAGTTTGTTAATTTTCAAAATAATATTAAATATTCCTATTTTTTTTTAAATTATTTATTTAATGTAATTTACAACTGTACAAAATAATACAATAGGTAAATATGTAGTATGTTTCATATACACTTGAAAATCTTGGGAAGGAACCACCCA
>NW_027113898.1:0-6572 GCF_000696795.3 Halyomorpha halys | reverse complement strand
ATTTTCCAAGGGTCAGGGAAATAGGTGGATCGGAGTGTAGCATTATAGATATAATATTCCTATTTAAACTCGTAACAAGCACGTACTATACATAAAAAAAAAATTGTCAAATACCACCATTATGAAACCTTTTGAACATAATATTTTATTTTCAAGAAATCAAAACAAAAAGATCGAACAACGGTGTTGCATTCGCCAACTGTACACATCACTACTTTCATTATATTATCTGACATAAAAGACATATTTCATCTGAAGCAGTTTTTGGTCCAAGAATAATCAATTATAATAAATATATATGGAGAATTGTTAGCTTTGTATAGAGAAACTATTTATTTTAATTTATAAACTAGCGACAAAACATAAACTATATAAACAAAACATAAATAAACTATCCATTACAAGGCTAGATTTTGACATATTTGTTTTCCGTTTAACCCAACATTATGATTAAACAATATAGGTAAATATTAGTTTTGATTGATTTAAAAATATACTAATCAAATTACAGTTTCATTAGTTAATATGTAAATCTAGCACGAAATGCTATTGGAAAAAGTTTTTTTATTTTTCTACTTTTTCTAACTACTAAGGGAATTCATAAATTCGTTAATTAATTATAAATCAAGCTGTTATCCACACGAAGTCCAAATATTAATTTATTTTAAGAATAGTGATTTATTGCATAAGCTTTTATGAATTGATTTTAAATTCAATGAAAAAATTTGTAGCTTGAATTTCTTTCATGTTTCAATATTTAATTCATTGTCAATTTTCTTGTCATTCTTGCAAGACTTATATTCTTAATAATTTACCCTGGATTCATAATTTATTTTGAAATTTTTCAAGTCTTGAGGGGCGATGATGCAACATAATGTTAGCAGTGGAGAGAGGGGAGATGGTCTTAAACTTCTAAACAATTTTTCCCTAATTACCCAACATTATTAAAATATTTTTTATAATTTTATATCTAACGTATATCTAAAAAAATCTATGTTTTAACTATAATTATAATTTATTATGATTTAAAGATTATCATATTGGGATTTTAATTTGGAAATCCCGAAATATAGTAATTGCTAAATATATTTATAATTTAATAAAATGTTTTATTTTAATGAAATATTTTAATTTGTACAAGTCTTTTAAATTTTCACTTACCTCTTGTGAATGTTGAAACTTTATAAAAATCCTTTTTTTAAATTAAACGCCATTTTATCCCTAAAATCCATAAAACTTAACTTTAGGAATATAGTATTGATTTGGAATTTTACTAATTCTTTGAATTGTAGTTTTAAGGTCTCAATTTTTTTTTTATTGTCGAAACTATCCTCCTTTTAGCGGCGTATCCTTCAAACATCCAATGTTTAAAAAAATTTATATTATTCAAATGTTTTGAATTTTATAAATATAAAATAAATTATAGATAACAATAATTATAATATTTACAAGTAGAATTAGTGAATTATAGAATATACCTTGAAAGTTAAAAAAAAACTATTATACTTACCTCGAAACATCCTCTATTCCAATACAATACGTCTTATTGAAGAGACTTTTATATTATTGATGAAATGCACGTTATTATATTGATGTATAATTTTTACATCGAGCAATATTGATTTACATTGGTGGAACTGCTTATGTTATGTTTTTATTCATATAAAGCTAATTTTTTTTTTTTAAATTCTGTAACAAGCTGTTCCATTGTCATTTTTACTTATATCATTAAAACTGAATATGAACACATGAATATGAGATATCAGAGATAATTGAATATAATTGGCTGAATATGTGTGAATGAAATTGACTAAAACTACACCCATGTTTCATTTTTTTAAAAAATATTATTGTTGTAACTTATGTAAATTTTTTACATGTGGAAAGGTTCTTTAATCTAATCCGAAATCAAGTAGAAAGAAATAACATTTATTGTTATATGTCTTTAACCACCCAAATGTTTTGAAAAAAAAAACTTTTTTTTAAAAATTTATGAAGTATGTTTTTCATAAGCACTTCAAATAACATGGATTTTTTTTTTTTTTTTTATCAATGATAATATTCTCTTCTTTTTTTATAGGTATTAGAATTGTTTAAGCACCTGTTTTAATTTATTTTTATTAATTTTTTGTTTATTTCACTTTTATTATTTTTTAAATATAGTGTATATTTTAAGACTCTATATAAAAAGAAAATGAGGAGTATTATACCAAATACATACATATCTAGTTTGGATTAACTATTATGAAAAAATTACTATAAGGGCACCTAGTGTAGATTAGTCATATTTTTAATTTAAAATATTGTTTTGCAATATCTATTTGGTAGATAAAAAAATTAAGTCATGAAATAAAATAAGTAATTTTTATACATAAAATTTTAATTTATCAAAAAATATTTCTCTAAGATAATAAACTGTTGATATACAGCTCGTCAATTGTTGCTTTTCATTAATTGTACTTATAATTTTATTTTATTTTTGGAACTGGTAAAGGTTTCTATAGTATTTGCATTGAATGAAAGTAAACATTAATCTCTATTACTTACTATCCTGAAATGAGGTAGGTTATTATTCATTACCATAAAATATGCTAGTCTGAAAATATATATTTATTTTTCTTAAACACACACATAGGAATTGGAAAATATTCCAAGAACTAACATTAAATAAATGAATCAAGATGTTTTTACATATTCATAACTTAAAAAACATAATTAGAAATAAACAGTTTACAACATGTTAAAAATAATATTATCATTATCAATATAACTAAGGACAATATAACTCAGTCTGACATTCTAAAACAAATTCTACCTACATAAAAAGTGAAATTTTTGAAAGAAAAATAATATTTTGTGAAAATACGAATAATAATCACTTCAAACTTAAGAAATTTTATATAAATATTGTCTATTTATATAATCAATCATATAGAAACAATAATTATGTAATTACATTAATACAGAATGATATAATTTATGTTGTAATACTTAATCGGTATTCATCAAAGTAAAATATAAAAATATATGTATTGTTTATTCATCATGAACTATCTGATTCTTAATTTCACCTGTTGGATCAAGAGATACCCAAGAATTACAGATCACCAGCATCCCTTCCGAGTTGCTAGGAAGCAGAGCCTCTAATTCGATGTCCATCTCCAACTCTTCCGGACAGTGCATCCTCACTAAAGGTTCCAGTACCAACCTTTTTGCAGACTCTTTAAAACCTCTCATACGAAGACAGCAGGACCTCCTATTAAGATGTGCTATTTTTTCTTGACAGACAAACATGAGCCAGTCTTCCAGTTTTGAAAAATGTATTTGTTTCAGATTCTTTCTCGAATGATAGCATTTACGGATTTTGGCTATTACATTGGAAATGATGACAATACTCATGATGCCATACCACATCCACAAACCGATGAAGATACCCCTCAGAAAGGAACCAAATCCCACTTCGCATTCAGCTTCGAAAGGCCAATGATTAAAACTACATTTTAACACTGACGGAAAAATCTTAAACGCAGCCTCTTCTGGGGTATATCCCATTTTCAAACTGCAGTAGAAAGAGAACATGTAAGCTGTGAAGCCGTGAGCAATCATGTGCAGAACATCAAGCAAATGTATAGCTGTGTCTCGCATAACGAATTTCATGTCAGTATTAAACCTAATCAGTTTTATAACTTCCTTTACCAAATCATCGTATCTGTAATCAATAAATCCATTAGTGCTGTTGAAATATCTCAATGCGAATGGATTGTGGTAATCTTCAGACATGTAAAATGCAAGCAAAAAGAATACAGAACTGCCTAGCATATATATATAACAAAAAGCATACACTGGCACATCGATGAAACTTAATTCTTCTTTCGATGAATTTGTGATCATCGCGCAGCTGTAGAATATGGAACCGTTAGAATAAATCTCGCACCAGGGGGAATTTACGATGGCATGTGATAACAGTGTCACCAACAACAGAATTAGGATAAAAAAAAAAGTTGCAAAGTTCTTCCAAAAGAGGAATCCCATGACTCACAATCTACACGATACGACAAGGCGGTGCAAACTTAACTAAAACATTATCTGACTCCGGGCGATGTTTATACTATTTCCCCTTCTCCTCCTTGAATCATCAACCAATCATATTACAGAATATTTCCGCGGGTCAGTTATTTTTTAAATATCACCTAGGTAAGTAATTATTCGATTGAGTATCGTCTTTTTGCTCTTAATGAAGAAAACTAAAATCAAATATACATTATACAGATCTGATTTAAAACAACTTTCATTGGTTATTTCGCACGTATATTAGATATCGAAAAGTTAAAATACTCTTCGGCTTCCTAGTCCTAAATCATTCATCATAGAAACATTTCATTTTAAGAGAATAAAAATGAAATAAGTATTTTATTAATATTTTATTTATTGACAATTATGAAAATAGTTTTATAATCGTTGTCCTTGAATCACAGGGACACCGTTTCCCATAAGAGTAGGGGTGCGTATGTTCCCAACCCCAATAATTTTATAAATTTTGGGAAATTTGAGACTTTAGAACCTGTTTGAAACTGAAAATATTGCAGTAAAACATTCTACTCTCAGTATTATTTCAATTTTAATCCGATACCTGATGTAGATAAATTGGAATTTTATAATGGATATAATGTATTCAGAGAGAACGAAAAAAAGGAAGTTTTGTCTACTACACATAAGTAAAAATTTAAAAAATCCAAAAGCGTTTGATAAATTGTTATCAATAGTTTAAAATATCATCATCAGAAACACTGAAATATTTTAATAATGATGGAGTGATGTAGCAAAAGTGAGTAAGCCACACATCTCTGGGGCTCGGGTTCGAGTCGGATTGTAATAGATAATTATTCATTCTGGAACGGCCCTAGAGTTTGGAGGCCCCCCCTGGCAGTACAAGAGCCGTGAAGAAAAAAGGCAGTTATTTCACCCCAATTTGTTACCACTTTAATGAAAGCTATGGATAAATACAAGTCAAAACTGATGAGTTTGCCAAGTACAGGTAGAGGGAATAAAAAATGGTGGCGGTTTCAAAACCTTAAAAATACTAATTTTTCATTCCGAGCTCTATATCTTTAAAATTACACACAATACTAGAAAACCTAAGAGGACATTATTTAAAGGAGAGTAAATTTGCTGAATTATTAGCCCTAATAGAGCTGTTTACATCCAATAGTTCTCGAGATATAGCTTTTTAAAAAGTAAAATTTCTTACAAATGTTCTGAAAGATTAGTAAATTTATTTTGAGAAATCTATATCTCAGGAACTATGTGACGTATAGATGTCTATTAGCACTCAAAACAAAACTAGTTTAATGAACTATAAAGTAGTTTATGACCTTAACCTTCTTAGGAATAGTAGTTTTCATGATATTTGCTAGAATAAATTTTTATAGTTGTTCGGACGATAAATTTGATTTATGAACAATTTTAATTCAGAAACCATTGGACGTACAGATGTCTGTCAGCACTCAAATTAAAGCTTGTTAAATTTACTATAAAATAGTTCGTAACGTTTATCTTTGTAGGAGTTCTATTTTTTATGATATTTGACAAAATAAATTCACAAAATGTTAATTTCTTGTTGTTCGTATAAAATGTTTGATTTTTGAAAAAAATATATCTCATATAAATACCCATAGGACGCAGATATATCTGCCAGCACTCAAAATTAAGAAAATTTAATTCACTACAAAGTACATGACACTTATCTTCGTAGGGGTAGCAGTTTTTATGATATTGGCGTATAAATCTAAATTTGGCAAATGAAAATTTGTTGGAATAACTATAAATCAATTTATTTTAGCAAATATCATGAAAACTACTACCCCTACGAAGATAAGTGTAATAAACTACTTTATAGTCCATTACACTAGCTTTATTTTGAGACATCTGTACGTCAAATGGTTTTTGAGATATAGATTTTTCAAAATAAATTGACTACTGTACTGAGTACTGATCTTTTAGTACGTTCTGTACAACATTTTTATGAAATGTTAAAAACCTATATCTAGCTCTATTAGGCCTTACATTTTAAAAAATTTACTCTACTTTAAATGATGTTCTCATAGATTTTCTATTGTTGTTAGTAGTTTTAAAGATATAGATGACAAATTAATTATCATTAATGTTTTGAAATAGCCGCCGTTTTTTATTCCCCCTAGGTATACTTGGCAGACTCATCAATTTGAACCATTAATTATATATAGTTTTCATTAAAGTAATCAAAAATTGGGGTGAAATAACTGTATTTTTTCTTTTCTTGGGTTCTTGTTCTATGGGGCCATACTCGGCATTTATGAAACGGGTATTAAAGGAAAAATCTGGTAACTAAGCGTGCCCTTCACCATATCACCTACTTACACATACGTTGGTCTAGAAACAGCACTTCTCTACCATTAACCGAACTCGAGTCTTATTGTTACCGGTTTTAAAAATATTCTTGGGAAACGTGGTCAAAATATTTCAAAAATTTACAATTTTGCTTTTTTACAAAAAATTGATTTGAGCTCCCCTATTGAACCTATTGTGTTCTATAG
>NW_027113897.1:0-890 GCF_000696795.3 Halyomorpha halys | reverse complement strand
AGGAGAGAGAAATACTTTATTCATCTATGCTGCCCAAATACATCAGGTTGATTTATACACAGCATACTAATCAATCATATATAAATAAATATATACATATATAAATTACATGGTATAATAAAATAGAGAGAAAACAGTTTTTTTTCCTACAGTTTCCTTTTACAATCAATTTCAGTCTATACCCCAAATACAAATATTTCAATTCATTCCTTTTTTTCTTTCCCTTTTCTGTTCCTTCAATTTCACCGTTCCACAATTTTTAATTCACCCAATCAACAAATTCACCCTTCTAGATCCTCTCCAGTGACCCATTAAACAAGTTCAATATTAGACGGCAATGTGAGATCAGACCATTAATAATAGTCTCAGCAGTAGATCAGTTTACCAAAAAACAAACAAATAAATATATTCTACGAGAACAATACTAACACATAGATTCAAAGGAAAATACAAGAAACACTTGAATGGATAAATAAGTTTTTAAAAAATAAATAAATAATAGTAATAACAAAATAAAATAATTTAAGGAATAAATAAGTTAAAACACACAAATCGACAGGTCCACAAATTAAAATAAAACAATGAATAATCTCCGAGCTAATTCCCATGCAGGTGATGGTGTATGATTTCCATAAATAAAAGAAATAGGTATTTTGAAATATGCTTGTAATCTCAGCAGTGAGGAAAAGATCTCTACAGTAAAACCGGAATCATAGTAAAAAATATGTCATTAAATTTAATTAAAAAATATCATTTAGAGATATTACAGTTGTGAACTGTATAGATCTTACCCTTATAGCTAAGATTACATGGATATCTCAATATAACCATTTTTTTCAGATGTTGCACTGTTGAATTAAGACAGCAATATATCCACATATTAACGATCA
>NW_027113896.1:19119-19740 GCF_000696795.3 Halyomorpha halys | reverse complement strand
ACAACATTTTATAAATATAAAGGTATTTAATTGGTAAACTGGTAAACACATAAACAGCCTTTGGAAAGGAATCCAATTATAATAATAGTTTTTTATGACTCAATTTATAATAAATTAATTAACTTATTTTTGGATAATTGCCTTCAGCGATTATCCTGGCATCCCAAGTAAGTCTCCATAGATACATAGCATTACATATATCTAAACAAAAATATAAACCTATATAATAAAATGAAACTGATTAAAAAAACAAAATCATTTATATACAAGATAATAAAAATTAAATTTAGGTAAAAATATAATAAATTCGCATCTATAATTAAGTTTTTACAACACTACAATGCTAACAGAGTAAAAAAAACTTGTGTTAACAAAAGAGTTTTTTTTTTCAGATTTTTGATTTACAGACAACGTTGGTGTGTTTGCCTGATATCCCTTAATTTATCTTGTTTTCTTATTTACCCTTGTAAAAAACATTTTACAATATATAAATTTTAAAATAAAACATTTACTCGCTTACTTATACATCAATTTATTTCTTCTTCATGATGACATTAAATTCCCAAAATATTTTTTTTCTCGTATTATTTTTTTTATTTTCTGAACGAGCTACATCATGAT
>NW_027113896.1:12368-12793 GCF_000696795.3 Halyomorpha halys | reverse complement strand
TAAATAATTATATAATTATTAAAATAAATTTAAATACGTTATATTTGTTGTGAAAATATTATTACCTACACAGATTACTTAATATCACCTGCTATTGTTTTGTTTTTTTCGATGACTGTGTCCTTTGCTACAATATTCTCCAAATGTTATACCCAAGACAAAACAATTATTTTCTTACTTTTATTTTATAATAAAATTTTACTTTTTTATTTATTTATTTAATGTAATTTACATCTGTACATAATAATAAATACAATAAGTAAATGTGTGGAATGTTTCATTTACACTTGAAAATCTTGGGAAGGAACCACCCATTGGTGGTACTTCAACCATTAATTTAAATTAGAAGGTCCAGTGGCCATCTTCTTTTCAGATGCCTCGGAGGCTGAGAGATTAAGAACTAATGGGTTGGAATGGGTAAGGAG
>NW_027113896.1:5501-7003 GCF_000696795.3 Halyomorpha halys | reverse complement strand
GACATCTTGGATGTACAGATGTAGTTTTGTACTAGGAGCTGCATGCTTTAGTCGGATTAAGCTCCTGCTATCTCACAGAAAATTTTTGAATTAAAGGCTGTAGATATTTACCCAAGACAAAACAATTATTTTCTTTTTATTTAATGTAATTTACATCTGTACATAATAATAAATACAATAAGTAAATGTGTGGAATGTTTCATTTGCACTTGAAAATCTTGGGAAGGAACCACCCACCATTGATGGTACTTCAAGCATTAATTTAAATTAGAAGGTCCAGTGGCCATCTTCTTTTTAGATGCCTCGGAGGCTGAGAGATTAAGAACTAATGGGTTGGAATGGGTAAGGAGTTTGGAATGAAAAGACGCATAGCAGTTTTGAGTCAAATCTGCAACGAATGGGATGTTAAGGTCTTTGTGGATGAGTTTATTTGTAACGTAATAAGGAGTATCAAGGATTTTACGTAGGCTTTTGGATTGTAACGATTGGATGGGGGAGGAATTTGATGGTTTGGTAGAGCCCCAGAGCTCAATTCCGTATGTCCAAATTGGTTTGATTATTTTTATTCTCCAGTTTTGACACCATTCTTCAATGGATGTTATTTTTTATGTTAGTATACATGTGTCATCAGCGTATGTTGTTAGGACTATGTTAGGGTGGGTTGGGATGTCAGCTGTATAAACCGTGTAAAGGAATAAAAAAGAAATTTAAAAAATTAAGCCGAAAAAATCTAGATTGATTAAGGACTAGTTCAACCTGCGTTTATAAAACTATTTATTTTAAAATCGATTCATAGCATTATATAAAATATAAAACTAAATTGTGTATGCTAGTACAACTGTCTCCATTATTAACTGAAATCAAACAATCTCAGTAATCCGAACACTCCAGTTATCCGAACAAGTGTAAAAATATAGTTTTATAAAAATTCAGCAAGCAATAACATTTTTGTTTTCAAATACAAAAAGTACACATGTGTAAAGGACATTTTTAACTTGTTAACTATAGGCAAGTTATTGTAATTACAGTGAAAATCGAAATTTTCTCAATTTCGATATCGGGAAATCACATTGCTATGGTATTCATAATCATTATTTTATAAATCATTTGAGTCTGTAAAACTAATTTAATTAATAGTATAAATAAATGTATAGTAAAAATTTTTTTAGGTGAACTAATTATTTTATTTGGCGTTTTAAATAAATCCATACAAAGTGTATTTTTTATTTTTATTTATACTAATTTTCACTTATAAATGAGTAATCTTATACTTTTAACAAAATAAATCTCCACTTAGCATCACTGAGGAAGTAAAAAAAACATTTCGTATTATTATTTTTTGAAATTTCAAACTGTCAAATTTCCAATAAAATATGTAAAAAAAAAAAAAAAAAAAACTAGTTACCAACACTACATGAATTTCTGAATTTTTTTACACCATTTTTTCGAATACCTTCTGCAATCCGAACTTTCCAGTAATCCTTTCCTCCTGTCCCCTCTTA
>NW_027113896.1:0-355 GCF_000696795.3 Halyomorpha halys | reverse complement strand
TTTAGTATGTATGAGATCATTCATCACTATTACCTATTGCCCACAACTGTGTGGAAAATTGTAATATCTATCAATAAATAAAAAGTATTATTTTAAAAAAAAAATCTAGAGTTTACTTACCTATAAATGGCATATACCGTAAGGGAACTATTGTAATCATGCAAAATTTCGAATTCCAGTTTTTGATGGAAATACACGTTTTGAAGTCTACTAAGTCCAAATAACCAAGTCTCACAAAATGGTGTGTGTGTGTGTGTGTGTGTGTGTGTGATTATTACTATCGAATAAGCCCGAAAAATTCAATAATATGACTTCTGTACAATTTAAACTTATAAATAAAAATGATACATTAGGT
>NW_027113895.1:224350-224696 GCF_000696795.3 Halyomorpha halys | reverse complement strand
ACACTCGTGTCTGTGGCGCTCAAGAGAAATGAGGTCTTGAGCAAGAAGAGGTGCTCATCAATTTCTTTCCAGCAAGAAGAGGAAGCCATATTGGACGCGAGGACAATAAGAATAAGAACAATAGAAACAAAGAAGATCGCGAACTTGGTTAGTTTTTGCTATACATAAATAGATACATGTGTCAACTAGATTTTAATTTAAATAATTGTAACTATAGTAAATAGCTGTTTCTGATTGTCTAGCAACTACATGCCCTGAGATTAAGAGTCTTTTATATTATTAAATTTGAATAAATTTTATTATCCATTTGATATTAATGTTCTCAATTTGAACCCAAGTTATTCTT
>NW_027113895.1:221457-224005 GCF_000696795.3 Halyomorpha halys | reverse complement strand
ATTTGACACTTTTTCATTTTTTTAAATATATTTAGCTTAGTTAATTTTTGATTCCAGGAAATTATTTGAATATAAAGAAGAACATACTGTGTTTCCAAGTAAAATAATTTCTTATAAGAATAAAATAAATAACTTAGACACGAAAACTTAAACTTTAGGACATTTAAAATAACAATGTATTAACAAAATAAATACAAAAGTCATTCATATTTGTTTTAGTGTTCCATTGTCCATTAGGTTGACTTCATTTTTCTATCTTCTCAGCTAATTTTCACTTTAAACTTATAACTGATTGTATTTAAAATGAATTTAGTTTCTTTCACTGTTTATCATTACCATGGTCATTATTTATCTTTTATTTCAACAAAACAAGTTCATTTACTCTTGTAAAATTAATTAAGTTCAAATTTAGAATGATGTAATAATTTTCAAAAATGAGCTCCAGCATTGATAGTGGATAATTTACTAAAACTTAAAATGTATCTGTTCGGTTTAAGGAATGGTTAAAAACTATTTCTTCTTCTGCTGAATAAGTATGGCTAAACTTGATATCTTATATTACCACGATTCAAAGTCTTTTCAATTTTTATCATTTACTCGTTACAATTTTAAGTTAAAAAATAAGTATTGCAAGAAGATAGTTGACTATGAAGTAGATTGTAGGCAGTTGTCTGGGTGGCAGTCATTAGAGGTACCAAAATACTAGATAAAACTATTTATTGTTAACCAACGTTTCGCCCCATTTTGCAGGGCTTCATCAAGGCTAAATGAAAATAAGATACAAACATTGCAAAAATTAACAGAACATTAAAATAAATATACAGAGAAAATATGTAAAAAAATTGTTAAGTTTTTTAAAAATTATTTAAAATAAATAATAATAATTTAAGGAAGTATACATATAGGATTGGAAACTAGTTACTAATAAATATAGCCATGTGTGATAGAATTCTAATTACAGAACTAGAGTTATAAATTATAGAAAAATACTTGTTAGAAATTGTAAATATGGTAAAGATGTAGATGTAAAATGTAAGCAGATAGGTGAGGTATAGTAACAAGCAAAAGGAATTATTAAGAAAATTAATCAAAATAACAAATAAACAAAGGGGGGAGTACCTGTCTGATTCAAGGATAAAAACTGACAAGTTAGGACAGAGGACCAGTTATAAATTTCCCCATAACAATGGGGAAATAAATAGTTTTATCTACTCTTTTGGTACCTTTATCGACTGCCACCCAGACCTGTCTTCCGACAAATTAAAAAATAAGTGTAAATAATATAACTAAAATTAGGCCATATGTATAAAATATATTTTATGACCTCTCACTTTCAACATATATTGTTAAATAAATGCTGCCTTTAATATCATGGTTGACCACGACAAGCCGTTATTTCGTTAACCTTGAGAATTTTATCTTTGAAGTTTTATTATTTAAATTTATTTATGATCCAAAATTAAAAAAATATTCAAAAACATCAAAATTAATTAAATAAATGTTATTTACCAATATAATGCATTAAAATGCTAATTAATACATATAATAAGCCTATATACCAAAGAAATTATTCATGAATCATAACTTAAAATTATAAAATAAATTATAATCCTTCCAAATTTCAACGACACAAATTATCCTCTAAACACCAAACAATATTTTCCTTTCATTATAGAAATTAGCTAATATTAATTCTATTCTACACAAAGCATGTTTTTCTAATTTTGTAACATTGCCTTTTTTTTTTTTATCGGGATTCATTTACCGTTCATGGTAACAGTCTATACTTTAAGTTTAATTTTACTGTAGATGTACTAATTTATTTAAAATAAATAAAAATTAATTTAATAGTTTTTCATTATTCTCAGATCTAAAATATAGTTTTGAAGATAACAAGGTTCAAATGGAAAGATTAAATATTAAATAGATGTGAAAATTTTATTTTAAATTTTATAACATTATTGACTCTTATCTCAGGGTGGGTTTTCCAGACAATCAGAACAAAGACACTTAATTAAATTAATGCCTATTTTTACAAATATAATTAAATCTTAGGTTGAGCAAACTAACCTATTGTACATTCCTTGATTACTGATGGTTCTTAGTGTCTTCTTTCTAAGGTTGCTATCTCTTACAGTAAACAAAGGGTTGGTCATCCACTCTTATCAGCACACATCGCAGGCGATCCAAACAAAGTCTCTTTCATCCTTTAATGATATAATCTTCTTGGATATCTGGTGACTCTTGATGTATTCTTTCTTTAGAGTTCTTCCAATGACAGTAGACAAAGGTTTGTCTGCATCACCTCTTCCTGTAGATGTCCTCCTAGTTTCCCGGACACGTCCAATCCATCAGTGATCCAAACAATGTCCAGTTTCCTTTGTCCATTCTCATGCCTAGATGTTTGATGTAAACATCGATTGTAGCTCTATGATTTTGATTTTTACCTATGATTTTCTTTAGGTATATTTTTCCTTAATACTTGACATAATGATATTAATTGATGTTATAATATTACTTACTAATTATAAGTATGTATGTATGTGTG
>NW_027113895.1:219486-220277 GCF_000696795.3 Halyomorpha halys | reverse complement strand
GGGAAAAGAATTAAGAAACGAAAGGTCGAACTGAAGGAATAAAATACCAAGAAAGTTGATAGCTAACTAATAAGAGAGAGCAATATACACATTATGCTATGGAATAGAACTGAATAGCCGAATAATTGAATAGAAGTATTGATGAAACGTCAGCAGAAGGAACAAGGTTGAGTGACGTCATCAACCGATGAAGGTGATGTTCAAGTTGTCGCATCTAGGAGACCAAGATGGTTCTACCTCTTTGTAATGGCGAAGTGCGCTGTGGCTTAGCTTATGGCTTGATCAGTTATCTTACAATATGATAGAAGCTGTTTTGTCTCTAATTCTAGATATTCTCTCAATCGTGACAATTTTAGAAGGAATGTGATGAATTAATGTGTATATTGCTGTGCTATGCTGTGAATAAGAAATGGAACAAAATATGTATGATGAAAGTGAATCAAGATATTAGGTACACAATTGTTTGTAACTTGTCTAACTTAAAGGCTTTATTTTAATTAACAACTTGTTAATTACACTTATAAATGATTGCTATAAAACTAATGAAATAAAATTCTGAGAAATAAAAGTGAGTGTTTTATTAAGTTTATCCTTTATCACTGTGAGGTTAGGTTATAATGCATGTGATATGAACAAAATTTATTTGAATATACTTGAAATTGAATTAAATAACCTAAGACAAATTAATTAAACTTAAACTTTATTAATAAATTGAAAATTGGCAATAGATTGAAAGAAGTCTTTAAAATTAGTTAGCTATCTGTGCATTAAGCATTTTACACTTTGAAAAC
>NW_027113895.1:215967-219436 GCF_000696795.3 Halyomorpha halys | reverse complement strand
AATAAAATTTTAATTTATGTTTTCAACATAACAGCAATTCAACGGACTTTAGAAGGACGTGGACCACCATCTTTATTTTGAATAACTTATTTTTACTTCATATTTGACTGGTGAAAATTGGTTTACTTACTTTTTGGTTCAACAAAATAAATGAACAGTATTGAATGTTGATACATAAAAAATAAAAACATAACTAAAATCAACTATACATAAAAAAAGAAACAACTATTTATTAAATAAAGGAAGATATTGCATAATAAATAGAGTTGATTTTTTGGACAGGATATTTTTGGTGGACTTGTATGTTGTGTTAAAACTTGACTTCATATTCTAAAAGAATTAAATAATTTTTAGGAACTTCTGAGTGATGATCATGTAAAGAAAAAAAAAGTAAGGTTTACAAAAAACAAACAAATACCTAAAACATCTGTTGTGAAGTATAAAGAAAACAAATTACTTGAAGAAATGAGGTACAATATGTTATGTTTTCTTTATTATTATTATTATTATTATTATTATTTGCTTTCATTTCCCAGTATCTTACTAGAGTTAGTGACTAAAATAGGATCCTAATACTTGACAGTTCAATGCTAAGTCCCACATATCCTCCACTCCTCCGTATTCTCTATGCCTTCTCAAAGAACAGGAGTCCGATGCTTGTTGATCTATTTCGAGGAAATGACCTTTGTAAATCATTTTAAACATAGGTTTTTGCAGGGTTCAGTTGTCTTGGCTTACTTGAAAATAAGGAATTCCGCTTGAATTTTTCTGAGTTTTTAGGGATTTTTAGTTGTTTTTTTTTATCAAATAATTCTATTTTTCCATTAGAAGTTGATAGGTATATAAAAATTAGTCGAAGATGGTTAATGTTTTAGTGCGTCTTCCTGTGTAATGATAAAGATGACTCTTTAGTTACATTCTTTATTTGTCAATACAACAATATTTACACTTGACATATATAACAAAACATTCATAATTATTATTAACGTAACGTTCAGATTTTTTTAGATAACATCACACAAGTTCTTCATAATTAATTAATTGTCATTGATCATATGACGAGAGGTTTCAAATGGGTTTCCCACTAAAACAAATGTAAAATAATGAAACTTTGAATTAATTATAATTTAAAATAGATTTAAAAGAAATACACTAAAGAAATAAAAATGTTGATAATAATTTCGACAGTGGCAAACCCATTTCAAACACTCTCTTTACAAACTTCAACTATTGCCGCTGAAGACGTTAATTTTGCCATCACATCACTCCCCCCAATGACGTTGGTGCAGAACCTAACAGTCGGCTTTACTGCACGTCCAGAGCGGGTGTGATATGCTGGTTTTGGTTGATGCTGTTCTACGTTGAGATCATTAGAAGAGTTAGCAGATCCTGCAGCGGGCGTAGGACTGGACTGAGCCGTGTCAGCGTTTCTTTCTACCTGCGTTGTGTTTTCGCCGGAAAGACGCTGTGCAACTTTCAGTCGATCCATCGAAATCGTTTTTGAGCCTGATGGTAGCTCGATCTTAAATGTTTTCTTCTTCCGTGAGATTACTCTGTATGGTCCAGAGTACGGTGGAGTGAGCGGTACCGTAACGGAGTCGTCCCTTAGAAATACGTGGGTGCAGTCCTTTAAGTCTCGATGGACAAAAGTCTTGGACGTACTGCTGCGGTATGGCGCCGGGGGGAGATTTTTCATGGCCTCCCGAATGGTCTTCAGTGTCGATTCGGAGTCCTCCCGACGCCCTGATGCCTTGAAAAACTCACCTGGGAGGCGTAAAGGCTGCCCAAGTACCATTTCCGCAGAGCTGGCTCCTAAGTCCTCTCTCACTGCCGATCGGAGTCCTAAAAGGACTGTTGGTAACGTACTTGTTCATAGATTTTATTATTGCTAAACCTTCCAGAGACCATGAAGAAGATGTAGTTAAAATTTGGTAAAGATTAGATTTTTAGTTTTCACTGTTGGAAATGAAACAGAGGACATCTTTTTTTTATAATAATGTGTTAATAGCTTCATTGAATAATAAGGAAGTTTATTAAATACTAAGTGTAATGGTATAGTTACAAATATGTATATTTGTTGTTTCATTTATATTTTGAATCATTAAAATCAACAGATTTACCAAGTCTTTGGATGGCGATTCTGCAATTGATATTGATGACCAAAAAACAATATTGCTTAAAGAAGTTGAATATGAACAAAATATAGAGGTTCATCAAAATGACATAGAAAGAATTTTGCATTACTTAAAGGAGGTTTGTAGTATTTGAGATATCAAATTTAAAAAATGAATATAGAAAATTATCATTGTTTGATTATATATCAAATTTATGTTTACATAATTTTTCTTCTGACATTGATCATAAATTAATGGTAATTTGTTGGGTTAATTATTTATTGTTTAATTGTTATTTATGATGCATTATAAATTATTATTTAGTCACCATATTACTTATTTATACATGGGCAATTATCATGGCTTCAGATTTTTATTAAAAACTAGCAGACCCCCAGCAATGCTTTACCATTGCTTGATTTGAGGATGTATATAGATTTAATAAACAAAACTCAAAGTTTGATATCATTATAAATTATTACTTTTATTGTTTTAGTTACTTAAATTGAACCAACATATGTAATAAGGTACTTACCAGAATTTTTTTTTATTATGTTTTATAAGTTATATCCATATTTTTTTCATTATATATTTTAAAACTCAATAAAAATTGTGAAGTGAAAAATCATTAAAAAGAATTAAGAAAGCAGTCAACTCAGCGGATAAAGATTTCAAACAGAATATTATAACAGTTATTTAATGAATTTTCTAAACATTTAATATTGGAAGATCTTTGATTTACTGTGTGTATAATATATAATAGGAAGATGATCCGGGTACCGGGTACTATCAAAAGAACTTAAATAGTAATTAAACTATTTATTATGAGCCATAGTTTCGCCCCACTTTGCAGGGCTAAAAAAGATACTAACAACTAAAATAATGTAACAAACTAAGAGAACATATAATAGGAAAAAAAGTGAACTAAGGTGTGTCTAAATGTGATTTAAAATATGTGAAAATTTATATAAGAATGAACGAAGTAAATTAAAATATGAAGAACTGTGAAAAGTATAAATAAAAAAGAATTACAAAAAGTTATTAGACAATTAATGAAAAAGGAAATAATAAAAAAAAAAATAGTTAAAAAATAAATATAGTACACACTACTAAAAGAGAGAAAATAAGGGGAATTTAAGGTCTAAAGGTCTCATGAACCCCTGGTAGGGGCTGAAGTGAAATCTTGGTTCAGTTGTACACGAGTTCTCTAAGGAAAGTCACAGGAATCTACACTAGACAAGGTAGACTTGATAAACAATATAGGGGTGTATGAAGTATGCCCTCAACTGAAATTGCCGGACACACTTCATTTTTGGTTTGCTGGTTGGGTTGAAGTGGACTGTATAAATGAAAAA
>NW_027113895.1:213133-214774 GCF_000696795.3 Halyomorpha halys | reverse complement strand
TACTGCATCTTCAGTAAAATATCCATGGATGTGGTGTTCGTCTTCGATTGTAGGTGTGGATGAATCTGCCAATCGCTTGTTATCATTCAGATAGGATCTGGAATGACATGTGTCCATGTGAAGTTCAGATGCCAAACTGGATCCGGATTCCCTAGAGCATCCACATAGGGTGTACGATGAAGTGGCAGATGAATTCCTGGTCCTACCATAAGCCGCTTGGGTAGGGACAGCAACAGGATTGGTATTGCTGACCAAATTTCTCACATCCGTGTTATCTGACCTTACATTCCGAATGAACAGAAAACTACCTCGGTCACGAATTGAAGTTGATGAAGTCTCAGTGCTGCTTATAATGTTTCCATTCATGAAGATGTGACTATCAGTTCTAGAGTTATCGGAATGTGTAGTCGAAGTTGCCTTATACGGAGAGTCGGCGTTCGAGGTTTCACAATAATTTCTTTCACTGATGCGAGGAACATCAGTTGCATCTGAACTTCTAGGTGGATCTGGTTCTGGAAGATTCTCTAGCAGTACCTTGGAATACAATCGCTGACCGGAATGCATTCGTTTATAATCTTTATCGAAAGGACCGCCATCTTTTCTGCTGAATGGTGGATGCTGCTGTTCTATGATGCAGAACGTTTTCGAGAGATTGGGAATCTTCGGTACGGACATGATTTGCGTTGACGACGTGGATCGGTGAATCGAAGTCATGGATGAAACGGATGTGGTTGCGGGACCACCGGATGACTTTGTGCTGAAGGGCCGACACAATGTCTGTAGGCGTAAAGCAAAGTCCTTCGACTTCAGTAGGGTATGGAGCTCCAACGAGAATCCGTGGGTACAAGTCCCCACCGACTAACAGATCGACTGGGCCTGACTCCCCAAAACGTTGATCGGCTAAAGGATGGCACATAATGCGGCTGACGACGGAAGAAGGAAGATTGACGTTTGGTAAAGAAGACGTGATGCGGTCGACTACCACTGGAGAGATATTATATTCTTCTTTACCAGCGAATGGGCGTATGGTACATGACATGGAGCCTTTGAGATGAGACTTCGGGACAGCTGGCTCGCCAAGACTGGTGATGCAATGGTCGAAATTCGCAATGTTAGCGCCAATCTTGCGTGCGAGCGCGCTTGAAACAAATGTGTGCTGGCTTCCGGAGTCTAACACAGCACGGGCCATATGAAGGTCTCCCCTCTTCGACTTAACCAAAAGGCATACAGTGCCTAATAGTACCATGGTGCTCTGGGATGAAGATGGCGTGGATCCGAAACCTATGAAGGTCTCCGTAGGTGTTGGCTTACTGGACGTTTCATCGACTTTAGTGGCTGCGTTGTCTTCTTCCTGGCGGTGGATCAGCGTGTGGTGCTTCTTACAGCACATCCTACATCGAAATTGCGAACGACATGTGGTCACCTCATGGCCCTTACGAAGGCAATTCCAACATACCTTGAACGTTCGGACGCGCTCAAGTTTCTGGGTAAGAGGGAGCCCAATAAACGCCTCGCACTTGGAGAGGAGATGATCTCCCTTGCATAGAGGACATCTAACTTCTGCGGCCCCTTTGCGCTTCACAGTTTGGTACTGAATCGTTCGAATTGAGGCTGGGGTATCGATGCGATTCCTGGAAGAGG
>NW_027113895.1:202525-209178 GCF_000696795.3 Halyomorpha halys | reverse complement strand
CAATAAAAGTTTTGAGACTATAATTTGGATAATGTTTTGAATTATTTAGTAAAAAATTGCCAGTCTCAAGAAAGAATTTTATGATTATAAATGTTAATTTAATATTTGGTTATAATAATTTTTATGTAAAATAAAAACTGAATCAGTATTATTAAATGAATAAAATATATAATGTAAAGAAAATAACACAAAAATATATAGATTTATTAATTTTTAAAGTTTATTAAATTTTTATTGTAGTAGCATTTTCTTTTCTAATGTATTTCTATTAACTAGGTTTGTGAGTGGGGCCATTTTTTTTATTTTCCTTATTTTCATTGTATTTTAATTATTTGTTCATAAAAAACTTCTGGCATTTTTTATTTATTTGTATCGACAACTGTAATTACATAAAAATATATTTAGTAAATTTGATGTAAGATCATAATGATATGATACAGGCATGTAAAAAAACAAACTATTGATTGCACTAATAATATTTCTACATTAGAAGGTCTCGAGGCCAGACACCTTTTCTTTTCAGGTTCCTTGGAGGATTGTCAGGAATGGAAGTAGAAGCAAGGTTAGAAACTTGAATTTATAATGGAAGGATTGATATAATAGATATAGAAGAAGTAGAAGATAGATAGGAGCATTGAGGAAGTTGGATTGTACGGATTGGATACAAGAGGAATTCGAAGGTTTAGTGGAGCCCCAAAGCTCAACTTCGTATGCCAAGATAGGCCTTATAATTGTCATGTAGATCAGTCTTTTGTGATGAACTATTACTCTTTCTTTAAACATTATTTTTTATTTATATTAGACAGTGCTTACACCAATCATTAAAATTGAACAAGCCATTTTGAAAATAGAGATGTGCTAAATATGTTTGTGTATGGGTAAGAGAAAGTAGGTGGAATTTGATGGGTCCAGTTTAAGTATCAACTTGCACAATTTCTGTATATTTCATCAATTTCAGATTAACGATAGTAGGTTTATGCCCATAACCAGATTTGATTTCAGACAGTCCTACCGATAAAAACCAACTATTTTACTTCATGCCTGAAATGTAAAGCATGAATGAAAAACATTGATTCTAAGGACAATTTTTTTTTTCATTTCCTACATGAGTAAAAATTCCCTACCATGAGGAAGCAAAAACATATTTAGACACCTAAGACTTAAAATTTGGTGAGTTGTTACTTGAAAACTTAATAAATAATGACTAACAAAACTAATGAGGGGGTGATGGTAGCAGCGCAGTAATGCGCCTGTCTGCCAACCCAAAGGTTGCGAGTTTGAGTCCCCGGCCCTATCCGGGATTTTTTCAAGCGTATAATTAAACAATAGTCACTCTCAGTTTCTCCTCCCCCTCTCCCCCGGCATTTGTGAGGCCTGTTAGCCAATGGCAATGGGTGGCACTCACACAAATAGAAGTGGGAGTGATGAACCCACCCTATGAAAACCATATCATGAAACGCATGATGTATTGCCTTAGTACATCGTGCGAGGCCTTGGACCTCCATAGTCTGTTGCGCCAATAATAATAACAAAACTTATATTAATAGATTAATTAAATTTAACATTCTAGCCTGTCATAATAATGCAGATGGATATAACCATGCAGTGAGATGGTTGTGAGGAATCTTCACTATTTAATATTCCTTGCCTCTCCAAAACAACCTGACATGGTATATTGACTAGTCACTTGTGTGGTTATTGTATAATCAATATTGAACCCAGTAGCTTTAAATTATTTCAAACAAGGGAAACAGTCATGAGTTAAAAAAAGATTTAGGATGAAAACTTGCTTTTATTATAAAAATTTGTGTAAAATTCACTAATAAAATGTCAACCGAATGAATCATTTTTGATGAATACAGCTTACTGTAGATAGGTAGTTTTAAGTACATTATAGCAATGAATTATTGAAATGAATACTTATGGGAACTAGCGAGGAACGTAGAGTTTAGAATTATAAGAGATAATAATTTGTTGTTTATTATATTATTAACATATTCAAGATAATAAATACAAAAGTTTTCCTATGAACACAAAAATAATTGCTGTGTACCGTGACTTTATATCAGTGTTTGGCAAAAATTAATTGCAATTACAATTATTTTCCAATTACTTGAATCACTGTAATTGTAATAATGGACATAAATTACTGTTCCGGTAACCTACGGCAACGGAAAGGTTGAATCAGAAAGGCTTCCATGTATTGGACCAGTAGCGCCCATGTGGCCAGCATCAAAAGCTTGCCTCCTCCAGCGCTCTTAGTGGAAGAGAAGCAAACCAGACTAGTGAGAGATAGCCATCTTGTCTTCAACCAGAGAAGCGTCCATCCTTTATTTTTGTTCACTGATCATTAATATCTACATGAATGAGTAGATTTACTTGAGTGGTTCCCAGCAGCAGAGAGAGGAGAGGCTTGGAGATGCGGAGGGAAGAAAGAAGAAAGAAGTAAGTCAACATAGCAATAGTTAACATCCACATCATCATCAACCACCACAATGTTAGATCTACAATTTCCATAGTCCAGTCATACAAAATTCTACTAACAATCTAATCATAATGTTTTCTTTCGGTCACCCCCTACACCTCTTGTAACATAAAACAATAGAATTTTATTACAGTTAATCATGTTTCATTTTTCAATTATACAGTCCACTCAAACCCAACCAGCCAACCAAAAGTGAAGTGTGTCTTACAATGCGGTTGAAGGCATACTTCATACATAATGGTCTTCCAGGCCGGATTAATAAAATTCTAATGTTTTAATTTTCAAAATTAGTGTTAACACATAAGGTCCATGTGTGACCTAATAATCCAAAATTGTAACTCATTTGTCAACAAATTTCAAATCACAGCTTAGTGAAAGTAGATAAAGTTATTGTATAGTATTCTAGAAATCCAATTCATTGTTCTTACCTGGGAAAAGATCAATTCAGCTGTGTTGATGATGTTCTATACTTACATGTTTCATTACATCCATACTGCATGCTTAATTACAATTTAATGTCAATATTAGGGAGGAAATTACTTGCTATAACATAGTGCAGAATGTATATTCATACAATGTTATTTTCACTGAGCTAAATTAAGATTCATTAAACCTTCATTTCCTAATTGCCATGTTGTTAACAATTAATACTCTTAATGAATCTTAAATTCAGCAATTTAGTGGGCAAAATTCTTAAATGTATTGCCTATATGTTCTATTTCTATTTCATTTATGTAAGTTTACAAGTGTAACATGCTTATGCACAGAGATATCTAACTAACCTTAAAGAATTCATTAAACATATCAAATCTATTGCCAAATTTCACTTTATTTCAAGTTTTAATCACTTTATTCATAGGTTAATTAATTCAATTGCAAATGAATTCAATTAATTTTGCTGACTTAACATTCAACATAGCCTAACCTAATAGTGATAAGGAAAACCTTAATAAAACACTCACAATTTTATTCATTATTTCCACAGTATTCATTTATAAATTAATTAACATACTGTTAATAAAAGTAAAGTCTTTAGTTTATACAAGTTATAAACAACTGTTAACCTATTACCTTAAATTCACTTTAACCATACATGTTTTGTTGTTTTATCTCTTAGAGCACAATAGAGCAATATACACATTATTTCACTATATCCTTCTGAAATTTGGAATTTTAGAGAATATTCACTCATAAAAGGTCTTCCATTACATTGTGAGATAACTGTTCAAACTAATATTCCATTGTATCATAACTGGTAGGCTCTCAGCGCACAACGCTATTCCAAAGAGGTAGAACCATCTTGGTCTTCTAGATGCGATAACTTGAACATCTTCGCTCGATGATGTCACTCAACCTGGTTCCTCATGCTGACATTTCATCAATACTTCGGTTCAGTTATTTCGCTATTCGGTTCTACCCCATGGTATATATTGTGTATAATTGTTCTTCTCTGGGTTGGTTAGCTATCAAAGTTCTTTCAATTTATCTCCTTCACTTTCGACATCTTTGTTTCGTGGTTCTTTCTTCCTCTTCCTCTCCCTCTACCTCTCTCTCGCTCTCTGTTCGGGGAACTCTTCACTTTGTCATTGAAAAGTATGGTGAAATCTAAAACTTCAGAACAGAGCATTACCTCATGCGCCGCTATCTTGGAAAGGCGGATGCGGGGTGTGCAACGGAATATTATTGGTGTTTCCAGCATCGATATAGAAACCCTTAGCGACGCTGATGCAGCAGTGTTCGAGGTGAGACTGAATGAAGCTAAGCAGCTCTGGACTGAGTTCAGCGATGCCTGGACTGAGCGTGAAGACCTCACTGTCGCTATTGGAGAAGAGGATTCATTTCCCGATGACGCTTGGCACCAGCTCTACGACTCTTTAAAAGAAGAAATAATGAACGCTGATGGGGCCCTTCTATTAATTCAACAAAATCGCGAAGCAAGGAAAGCTACAGCACATACCACGCTTCCTGCTTGCTCCACATTTAATCAAAATGCAACCTACACCCAGAAACCACAATTACCTAGGATTCCTATCCCAACGTTTTGTGGTGATATCCTTAAGTGGTCGCATTTCTATGACACGTTCACATCTTTGATAGACGATGAGCCGACCTTATCCAACATCGAGAAGTTCCACTACCTTATCGGTGCTTTGAAGGGTGAAGCTGCAGCGGTAATCTCCAGATTTCCAGTTGAAGCAAATTCGTACGAATTGGCCTGGAAACGAGTGGTGGAAACATATCAGAATCCGCGGGTCTTAGCTAACGTACTAATTCACCGTATAATAGACTTCAACTGCAAGGGGGCAAGAAGTGACCTGCAAAGGTATGAGCAATTTCTGAAAGGTGTCGCTGACAGCGTAGAAGCTCTGCGGGCATTACGACTCAAGGACACTACGGACTTCCTTCTTACCACACTTGCGTTAAGGGCATTGGACCCAGAGACCAGAAGACAGTTCGAATTGTCTCTGGGATCCAGCCAAGAGTTTCCCACGGTGGACAATGTTATAGCCTTTGTTAGGCAGAGGAAAAATGCTATCCGCATGTCACAGGACGCAGACAACTCCAAGACACCAGGGCACTCCAACGAAACGAATCAGAAGCAGAGGTTCGTCTCATTGCACGCAACCTCTTCCAGAAATCCTAAGGATACTCCAGATGCAGTTCGAAAAACTCGGAACAAAACTGTGAAGGGCAAAGAAGCGCCAGAAGTTAGATGTCCTCTCTGCAAGGGAAATCATCTGCTCTCCAAGTGCGAGGCTTTTATTGAGCTCCCTCTTACCCAGAAACTTGAACGCGTCCGAACCATCAAGGTATGTTGGAATGCCTTCGTAAGGGCCATGAGGTGGCCACATGTCGCTCACAATTTTGATGTCGGACTTGCTGTAAGAAGCACCACATGCTGATCCACCGCCAGGAAGGAAACAACACAGCCATTGAAGTCAATGCAATGTCCAATAAACCTACACCCACGGAGACCTTCATTGGTTTCGGATCCACGCCATCGTCATCCACGGATACCATGGTTTATTGAGCACTGTATGCATTCTGGTCAAGTCGAAGAGGGGAGACCTTCATATGGCCCGTGCTGTGCTGAACTCCGGAAGCCAACACACATTGATTTCCATCGCGCTTGCACTCAAGATTGGCGCTAACATTTCAAACTTCGATCATTGTAGCACAAGTCTCGGCGAGTCAGCCGTCCCGAGGTCGCATCTGAAAGGATCTACCTCTTGCACCATACGGCCATTCACTGGTAAACAAGAATATAACCTCTCGCCTGTGGTAGTCGACCGCATCACCTCGTCATTACCAAATATCAACCTTCCTTTTTCTGTCATCAGCCGCATTATGCGTCACCCTTTGGCTGACCAACGTTTCGGGGACTCAGGTTCAGTCGATCTGTTAATCGGTGGGGACTTATACCCACAGATTCTTAATGGAGCTCCTTATCCTACTGAAGTCGAGGGACTTTATTTCACGCCTACAGTTTCGGCTTAGTCGTTTCCGGCGTTGTTCATGAACTAGCTCCAACTGCGTTGTGCTCTTTATTCTCACTTACCAAAACTAGGATCAAAGACCATCTAAAGGCATTCTGGGAGCTTGAGGAACCCACAACTATTGACCAGTCCCATCCTGTCATCCGGATGACATTCAGTGCGAACAACACTGTTCAAACACACCACCGCACAGTCAAAGGGAGATCTGCCAAGGCATGCACAGAGGACCTGGCGTGTAAGTGGTGTCTTGGCACAGGGCATAAGATAAAAGAATGTCCGGCAAAGAAGAAGGGAGTTACCGCGCTGCAGAAACTGTAGCGAGCAAGGCAGAGAGGGGAAAGATCTCCACCATTGTGCGGGCACCAGGGAATGCCCACTACATCTGGAGAAGATGGTCGTGCAGGGGAAAAGAACGCGCTATGCGTAGGCTGCAGATCCTGCAGGTCAATATGGGCCGAAGACGAGTGGTCGTGGACGAACTTAGGACTTTCGCCTGAAAGGTCGGCATCATGGTAATCCAGGAGCCATGTTGTCGCAACAATGTGGTTACAGGGTTTGTTGTGGTGTCGTGGGTGGTCGCTTTGGGCAGTGGTGAGAGGAGGCCTAGAGCGGCGATCGTGATAGTTAATCCCTCCCTCGACGTTATGGAACTGAAGCAATTCACCACGGCA
>NW_027113895.1:196518-200740 GCF_000696795.3 Halyomorpha halys | reverse complement strand
GAGCCACCAATGGAAGATGAAGATCAAGAGGACAGCGAAGAAGCAGTTTGAGACAAGGAGGGCTGGACTAGGGTGCGCACTGGAGATGAGTTACCTAATGATTTAAGTGAAGCATGGATAGAATTGATACAGGATTGGCAGTGTTTGTCTTCTATATCCATCCCTCGATATATCTCGCACAAGGAAGCGAAACATCAATTAGTCGGATTCTGCAACGCATCATCCCAAGGATATGCGGCGACCCTTTATCTACATTCGGAGAGCCACTCTGGTGACGTCAAGGTCGCTCTATCAAATCAAAGTCCAAGGTAGTACCCCTCAAATTCGTTTCCATTGCTCGCCTTGAACTATGCGGCGCTCTTCTTCTAGCTCGTTTGATTTCTTCTATCACACCAGACATCACGCGAGAAATCTTTTGCTTCACGGACTCACAGGTGGTCCTTTCTTGGCTTCAGTCTCCTGCGCGCACGATCTAGGAGTGTTTGAAGCTAATCGAGTAGATAAAATTCTCAACATCGTGCCACTCGCACTCTGGAACCACGTTCGTTCAGAAGACAACCCTGCTGATCTAGCTTCGCGTGGCTGCGCACCCAAGAAGTTGAAGCACTCCATTTGGTGGAATGGGCCTCAGTGGTTGAGCTCACCCGCCTCGCATTGGTGGAAACCTATTACGGTCGTTATGAGTAGCGTTAGTACCATACCAAAACGCACGGAGCCAGCTTACGATTGGACAGCGCGCTTCTCCTCCCTCTGCACTCTGTTCAGAACGGTGGCTAGAATACTGAGACTCTTCCAGCAAAGAGCAAGCAGCAAATCCTCATCGTCTCCCGGTCAAGATCTAGAACAGTTTTCTGCAGAAGAGATTGCTGAAGCGGAACTTTGCTGCCTCCGTTTCGTTGAACGCACTTATCTTTCTCCAGAGCTCTATCAGAAATCCGTCAGTGTCCCTAAAGTTTTTGCTCAATTATCACCCTTCCCTGATGAACAGGGAATCATCAGAGTGGGAGGACGTTTGCAGGAATCCTCAATGTGCAGTGCTGTCAAACACCCTATTCTCCTTCCACGGAAAGCACCACTCTCGAGCCTGATCATTGACTTCATTCATTCCAATCATTTTCATGCAGGCCCAGCCCTAACTTTAGCACTTCTAAGAGGGAAATACTGGGAACCAACCGCTCCCAAATTAATAAGGGGAAGGATTCTTCGCTGTGTTCACTGTCGTATCCAACGAGCTAAACCAATAGCTCCCATAATGGCACCGCTACCCAGAGCTAGATTCGAAGAGATAAGGCCTTTCGCACAAACCGGTGTTGACTACGCAGCCCACTTCCTGATTAAAGAATCCAAAAGACTCTGGTACAGAAGACGACAACACGCCTAGTTAATGTTATCTACGGTATATTTGAAACATTTTTCTCGGGAACGTTCATCAGTTTCCTAATAGATTGTGTCACGTATTTTCTTTCCTTGCCGAGCAGGAATTGTAAGGGTGGGCGGACACATCCTCAGCATAGTTCCTGGAAGTTGCACACATTGGAAGTTACCCACACTAGAATTAATTTCCTTTTTTTTTTTTTCTCTCTTACTCATATTTCTGTTTTATCATTAAATTAGCCTAAAGAACCCATCTCAACTAATTTTCAATGATTGTTTAGGATGTAAAGTTCATTTTCGTTTAAATTTAAACTCTGTTTATAAGCATAACCTTATTTTGTATTCTTCTTCTCTCTCTGTAAATTTAGCCTTAGACACAGCCTACCTGCTAGAGCCTGCACCATATCTCAACAAGTAAATCACCCGGAGCGATTTAGGTGGGCGGTATGTTCCGGTAACCTACGGCAACGGAAAGGTTGAATCAGAAAGGCTTCCATATATTGGACCAGTAGCGCCCATGTGGCCAGCATCAAAAGCTTGCCTCCTCCAGCGCTCTTAGTGGAAGAGAAGCAAACCAGACTAGTGAGAGATAGCCATCTTGTCTTCAACCAGAGAAGCGTCCATCCTTTATTTCGTTCACTGATCATTAATATCTACATGAGTGGTTCCCAGCAGCAGAGAGAGGAGAGGCTTGGAGATGCGGGGGGAAGAAAGAAGAAAGAAGTAAGTCAACATAGTAATAGTTAACATACACATCATCATCAACCACCACAATGTTAGATCTACAATTTCCATAGCCCAGTCATACAAAATTAAATCTGCTAACAATCTACTCATAATGTTTTCTTTTGGTCACCCCCTACACCTCTTATAACATAAAACAATAGAATTTTATTACATTTAATCATGTTTCATTTTTAAATTATACAATCCACTAAAACCCAACCAGCCAACCAAAAGTGAAATGCGTCTTAAAATGCGATTGAAGGTATACTTCATACAATTACAATTACTTGGTGGACCAAAGTAATTACAATCACTAATATGAATTTTAATTATGTAATTAAAATTTTACATTTATGTAATTGCAATTACTTGTTGCCCAACACTGCTTTATTGTTTAGGGAAAGTTATGAGTTTATAAACTTTTTTTAGACTAAAAAACATACTAAAATATTTCTTGAGAAGTAGACTGTAGATTAAGTTCCATGAATTGAACTCAATATGACAATGATGTGGTATGCCGTTTTATCCTGAGCATTATAGAATCTGCTCAAAGGTGATCCCATAAGCTTGAGGTTAAATATATGTTTATGAAGTCAACATTGTCCTGTGTAGGTTCCTGTGATTTTCCTTAGAGAACTTGTGTACAGCTGAAACAATATTTCACTTCAGCTAAACCAGGGGTTCATTTATAAACAGCTTTGAGTGTAGTTGTCTTTTATTTCTCCAATAAAGTTTGGCTTTTAAGCCATAAGTTGCCTTTATATTACTTTTTGTATAGCTTAGACTTATGCCACACATGGGCTCTGGGGTGATAGAAATGGTCTCAGAGCCTCTCCTTGCTAACTTGTCATTATGCTTGTTACCGGGTATGCCACAGTGACCCGGGAATTCCAGAAGACACATTTTAAGTTTGCAGTTCTAAATTTATATTTTCCATCTAAAATCCAATGATACTTTATTAAATAATAGCTAAGGAATAATTAAATCAACATTTTTGCCCTCTATGATATAACTTGTAGTTTGCATTGTTGCTTAGGACCACTATTATCAGTTATTTAGTAGTTAGTTAGTTGTTAACTTGCCATATTTTACTATATATAAATATATAGGATTTTCACCATAGCTACATATATAATGAAAGTAAAAAACTATGAGATAGCTCGTAGTCAGTGTCTTTGTAAAGAATGTGGACTATGCATTATCTCCTTATAATTGAAATTTTTTTTTTACATTCAGTTTTTTTATGAAGGTTAACTTTCTAGTTTTACTGTAGGAAATAAACAACTTCAAATTTCATGATTTTTGGTTTTTAAGCCTTAGACAATTGAGTTAATTGTTAGGCAAATTCGTTTATAAACCCTTTTCTGTGGTATAGGCAGTTGAAGTAATCAAGAATTGCAACTCTAATAAAGTACAAACCTCTGGTTGAATCTAATTATACATTAAATGTAATGAACTACCAAACAAATTACCTATTAAATATTATGTATATAAATAATTGACCATATTATTTAAATTATGAAGAAGATGGTCAGGGGTGCGATTAAAAGAAAACAAAACTAGGTAAATAAATAGTAGTCAACTCTTTTTGTTTTCTTTTGACTGCACCCTTGACCATCTTCTTTATTATTATCAATTAATATTAAATGTATTATACTGCAAATAAAAATAAAAATCAATTATAATTTTATCCGAAAAACATGATTCTGTGCTTTGAGGATTACCCCAAGATGGACCCTCATTACCTTCCCCTGTAAACTTAGTCATCGGTAATTTATACCGTGATCTATGTGATCAGGATTCCTCCAATATATTTTAATGTAACTTAAATTTTGACCAGGAAAGTGTGGTCCTTAGAGTTCACAGAGACCAGGGAACTGCAAAAGAGATAATAAATAGAATTAAAAGGATACTTTTAGAGATTAATCAGATCTTGAATTCACAAAAAAGTATGGGTGTTTGTAATGGATGCAGGAGAAGTGCAATTAACGACGCCCTCTCTTGAGAATAGAGATGTCATACAAATATCAAAGGTGGAAGATACTATTATACATTTAAAATGTACCTTCTTACTATTATACATTTAAAATGTACCTTCTTACTATTATACATTTAAAATGTA
>NW_027113895.1:192271-196468 GCF_000696795.3 Halyomorpha halys | reverse complement strand
TACTATTATACATTTAAAATGTACCTTCTTACTATTATACATTTAAAATGTACCTTCTTACTATTATACATTTAAAATGTATCTTCTTGGGAGAGCTGGTATTCAATGAAGAAATGGTGAAAAAGTTTAATAGTAACCTTGACAAATCAGTGAACTCTTGTTTGTGCATAAAGTTAACATTGTCAACCAAAATTTGCTCCAGCAACTCACATATCCTCTGTAAGTTGCGCCTCTTACTAGGATACAATCTTGTGATACTGGAAGCTCCCACTAACACCTCTAGTTGTGTTGAATATACATAGGAGTTATCGAGGATAGGGACTGATCTAATGTCAATGGGAGTCTATTTTAGAGCATTGTTCCATTGTCCAAAGATTCTCAGATATACTATGTACATGTGACAAGATTTTGGTATTAGTCATACCACAGTGATCCGAAAAGCCATCATTTGTGAGAAATAAGCACTTTCAGGGTTGGAATGGTCTAATGCCTTAATAATAAAAAATACCACTGTGTGGAGCTAGCAGAAGCAGAAAGAAGTTGGGTCCCTATTTCCAATGTAATGGGTAAATGCACCAATAATTACCACCCCATAACAAAACATTTATCTATCTATTTTTTCAAATTTTATGATTATCCTTATCTATTTATCTACTTATTTTGGATGGTATGTGCCTATTGGTCTTTTCATTTGGCACTAACAAATGACATAAATTACATTTTCCATTGTACAGTTGTAAATATCAATAAATAAATTTAAAGAAAAAACATTTTCCATTAAAAAAATATCAAAATAAATTTTTAGTGTGTGGATTAAACTCATTTGAATTAAACTATATATTTCTGAAGAGAATATAATATTTATGTAACATATAAAATAATTTAAAACATATTTTATGTTAGTTTTTCTTTTTTAAATACATTCAAAATCACAATTTTTTCTTTTATTATTTAATTGAATGGTGAATATTACTATTAACTGATTTCCCATAACTTCATTAATATTTTTATGTCAAATCTTTCTGTGAGGTAATCACTGAAATAAATTTCTAATTTTCATTTGCCTTAGGAAATTCCTCTTTCTGTTATTCAACCTTACCATGAAAAATGGTTGAAAAGAGCTAGAAATAAAATTCCTGAGCACATAAGTGAAAGGTAATCATAACAATATTTTAAACATAAAATAAGATAACCAGTTAAATCTTAATTATTTTTCAGATTATCAAAGTTACTTACTTTAACAGAAGAAGAAATTCGTCAAGACTACTATCTTTCTATGAAGGTTGCGATTTTGGATTATATCCTAACTGATGATTCAGAGAAAAATAGACTGATGATCTGTACTTATCCAGTTAGATACCCTGCAATGATTCTTAGAGCTCCAGTGCCCTGGCACATATCATACTCATGTAACTCACAGAGGTTTTCTTATTGCTATCATCTTTCACATCCTGTTGTTACTGAAATCAGAAATTTATTTGATGAGTAATTCTATATTATACATATTTTTTTTGCTTTCTAATATTAATTATTATATTAAATGATGTTTTATTTGTTAGATTCAAAGATATGCTAGTTATTCCAATGAGTGAACTGACTAAAGACTGTAATTCTATGACATCTGAAGAATTTAATTTATTAACTGATAAACTATGTAATAGAGCAAGAAAAAAGATTATAGAACGGTATGATTTTAGTTCTCTTACTATTTATATAAGATTTTATTGATTTTTTTAAAAATAAGAATGTTGGACTATAAATTTTTTTATCACTAACGATCTATCATTAGGACATAAAGCCTATGTACTTCTTTTATGATACTATATCTTGAAGTGAGTATTAAGCTTATTTAGGAACTTCCTCCTATGTTGCTGTGGGCTCCATTGCTAGGGGAGCGACATCGTTCTCAATGAGCCATACTGCCAATCCCATTGTCTTCTTATCAGGGTTGATCTCTAAATTAATTCCCTATTCTTCATTGAACATACTCAAAAATGAAGTCCTCAATATTAACAGCTTGGACTAATATGTCTTCATTAAAAACCAAAAAGATAGATAGATCAACTAAGATGATATTTATTAATAATAATAAATAATTTTATTAAATCTCTATGGTAGCATCTCAAAAATCCATTGTGTGATGTTGTACTGAGTATTTCTGACGTACAAAACTGATTTTACATATTTAAGGTGGGTTATACCTGGAATGTGACAGCAACATTTTCGTTAAAATCGACTAACCGGAATTGCCACTTCATAGAATCCATTTTTTTTATTTCCTCTAAAATAAACTGCTATTAACAATTTTGATTAAACTCAGTGAATCAATGAGCAATTAAGTGATCAGATAGGTTTTATCCTCAATGAAACAGACTAACAGCTTAAATGCCAAATTTTCAAAAAATCTTTATGTAAAGTACTTTTAATCTTGTTTATTTAAAAGAAAATAAACATTTTTCATTGTTAGCAATTATATGAACTATATGAATACAAATTATTAAAGAATTTTATGAATGACCAAAGGAGAAAAAAAAGGAAAAAGAGATAAATCAAATCTGATGCAAATGGAATGCCGAGACCGCTTGACCATCACCAATCACAATGACTGCTTCGTTATTTTTTGTTAAACTTTTATATTCTTGGCAGGAACAAACTTTATATTTTTTATCCCCATCTCAAGAAACCCTAAAATACGAAAGTTTATAGTAACAGAAAAATAAAAAAATTTAATTTTTTTGAAAATCACAAAAATAGCGATAACTTCAAAACAAACTCATTAACTTACATAAAACTTGGGGACGTAAGGAGGTTAGTCATTTTGTTGCAATAATTGTAAAAAAAAATAATTATATTTTGATTATAAAAAATAAATAATTTTTTATGGTATTAGTCCTAATCATTTTATAAGCTGTTAATAAAATGTTATTGTTATTGTTGGCGGGTATAGGTTCTAAAGGAACCTTTGCTAGCCCAACCGTGAAGAGTAGTCAAAAGAAATAAACTGCTGAATTTTGTTATTGTTGTATTTTTAATAAGTTAACATAATAAATGGAAAGTATTGAAAATAGAATGCAGAAAAATATACTAACTAGAAAAAAAAAAAAAGGAAGTTAACTAAGCTTATATCTTTTACAAAAATTAAATTAACGTTGAACAAAAGAGAAAAAAAGTCTTATATCACCGGTGATTGATGGGGCCTCGCTGTAGATAAGTTGTTGTCCTCGTGGAGGTAGATCAAAAAACGTATGTCCGCCTGACTTGTTCTAATGGAGGATGAGCCAAAATTGTAGCTTACCCGCTGTGTCGAAGTGAATAAGTAGAGGTAGATGACCAGATACTGCTGGTACTAAAACTTTTTCGAGAAGTGATGCTCGAGCTGGTGTATATGGGCACTAACTATGAGATGCTAAGAAATCATCTGTTTATCTGCAGTATAAAAAACAACAGAGAGGGAATTTGTTTTGTTTTTTTATAACATCTGTCACTCCATCGATTACCAAACATATGTTGGCTGCAACGGTTATATAACATTAATTTTATTATTATTTGTTCAGATGTACAGAAAGTGAATGTGCTATACATTTTTAAATGGGGCTCTGGAGTTTCTATTTATTTTAACTTTTCGGGTTCCTAACATATTAAGGTCCATTAAAATCTTTTTAGATGCACAGAAAATAAAATAATTTTATGATCTTGGGCTTGCTTGCATGTCAATTTATTTTTACTTTTTGGATTTCTATAAAATTAGCTTCCAATTTAGTTGGTTATTTCTTTTTCTTTCAGACAATTTGATTATCTATAATATTGTCATATATACAAGTTAAGTGACAATGAGAAGAGAAAAAAAAAAGTAAAAAGTAGATATAAGAACACTCTGTGACTGTCTAAACAAGACTAACTTTATTATTTTTTTTTTTTTTCCGATACCTCTAAAACAGAAAAAATATTAAATTAATAGGTTGCATTATGTATGGTTACATAAATCAAATTGAATATTACTTTTTTCTACCAATGGTACTTGAAGTTATACGGTGAAATACTTACTTGTTGTTTTGATGTGTCCGTTCCATATGAATACTACTAGAAAATATCTGGAGGTGAGGGGTCTCCTCATGTTGATTAATCACTTTTTATTATCACAACTTTACTAGGTCTGATTCCTCTCTCTCTCTCTCTCTCTCTCTCTCTCTCTCTCTC
>NW_027113895.1:183361-192111 GCF_000696795.3 Halyomorpha halys | reverse complement strand
TCCAGTGGTCTGTCTCAACCCATTCATTTTTGACCCTTTTTCTGACATCTGGGAGGAACTCATGAGTCAGTCTTCCAGTTGGACAGTTATCCCACCTCCTCTGGCATTCTGAGATTTTGTCCCCAGGGAGCTACAGCATAGAGGGCGATTGGCAAGAAGGAAGCTTTATATAATATTTCTCTGCACCTATATTTCAGGCCCCAGGTCGTTCCAGCTATATTATTGAGGCAGCTGTAGCGAAAAACAGTTTTACTTTTAACTTCCTTTAAATGGTTGGTAAAGTTACACCTTTCGCCTAAAAGAACGCCTAGGAACCTTACTTCTGGTGATGGTTTTATCACTTTATTCCTCAATACAACCCTGGGAAGGAAGCCTCTCATTTTTCCTTTTAAGAACAAGAGTCGAGTCTTTTTGTAGTTTAGGGATAGCTTCTTTTCACTGCACCATTGCTCAACAATAAGAGTAACCTCTGCTGCTTTTGTTTCCAGATTAACTCGTGACCTTGCCTCAATCCCCACGCCAAAATCATTGACATATGCGGCTGGTGTGTATCCTGCTGCCCGTAAATTCGCCAGTAGTGGATTCATATTGATATTCCATAATGGGAGACCTAAAACGGATCCTTGAGCGCAACCCCGTTGGATCAGTCTCGTGATTCTCCTTGTTGGTAACTGGTAGAAGACTGAATGGCTCTCCAAGAAGGATTTAATAAGGTTGTATATATTTCTTGGACAGTGCAGCTTTTTAAGTTCCCCCATTATTCCAGGCCACCACATACTGTCGAAGGCTCCAGCAACATCATAAAAGAGGACAACAAAATATTTAGAGGTGGAGTGTTTTCCAAAAACCGGCGATCCAAACAAAAGTCTTTCTTCCTTCAACTATATACTCTTCTTGGATGACTACAGACTCTTGATGTCTTCTTTCCGTAGGCTATAGACAAAGGGTTGTCTGCACCACCTCTTCCTGGAGACGTCCTAGTTTCCTGGACACATCCTATCTATCAGGGATCCAAACAAGTGTACCCTCCTTTGTTCACAATCTTGGTTCATCGATCTAAACATCAATTGTAGCACAATGGTTTTGAGTTTTTGTCTATTATTTTCTTTATGTATATTTTTTCTTAATACTTATTTTCCTCATCTATTTTTATTTGAATTTGCTCAACATGGCAGCGATTCTACTGATTTCAGAATGGATCTTGGCTCTTTTAACAATGTTTTCCACTCCATATTTGACTAAACAAATTTGGTTAGTTAGGTTTTTTGGTTTAATCAATAAATGTTAACGTTAATTAATAAATGTTACTAAAAACTTCTATACATAAAAAATAACTTTTTATAAACAAAGAGGACATTACAATATAGATGGGACCCTAATATTACAGAAATTCACAATGTCAAAATAAATTGATATGCAAGCACGTGGTCTTAAAATGGATTTTATTTTCATTTCTAGCACCTTCGAAAACATACATATTATTATGATGGCACTACGGTCCTGCAAGAACCTGGGCATCCTCCACCACAGCCAACTAATCTATACATGGTCTCTTGATTTCTTTTTCCGTCTTTCAACATTTAAATGCTTCAAATCCTCCTCCACATTGTCCAGCCATCTGATCTGGGGATGTCCTCTTTTCCGTTTTTCTTCTGGTTTTTCATAAACCCTTGTTTTTGGGTATCCTTTAATTGGGCATTCTCTCAACATGTTCTATCCATCATATTCTTGCTCTTTTGACTAGAACCACGATGCTGGGTTCCCCGAACAGATCCATCATCTCCTCATTCCTTCTTCTTCTCCAAATTCCATTTACCAGGAGCTGAGCATCTGTTCCACTCTTCTTGTCAAGGGCCAATAGATCCCCTATAGTTTCTCCCCTATAGATCACTACTGGCATTACAATTGTTTTGTAAATGACCACTTTCATTCTTTTAGAGAGAGAGCTCTAAACTTCAATATTTTTTGCAATGAGAAATAACATCTTTTCATGCTGCTATCCTGGCCTCTATTCCTCTCTCTTCTTTGTTGTCACCTGTAACCAGGCTTCCCAGATACTTATACTGGTTTACACAACTGATACCGTGGTCTCTGAACATCACTTTGCTATTCTCTTCCCTATCCTTTCTTGAACTTTTCCTGTACACTGTCTTGTCTTTATTCACCTTAAAGCCTAATTAAAATACTCCTTCGAATTCCTTAAATGTTCCTTTTAATGCTGCTTGGGCTCTTGCAGCAATGACTACATCATCAGCATATGCTAAATGTTAAGACAGTCGATCTTAAATGGTCCCTCCTGGATTAGTTCTAATTGAACAATAGCTACTTCCAGTGCTATGTTAAAAAGAAGAGTGGCCGGAGGATCCCCCTGTCTCAAGCCATTCTCCAAAGAAAATTCCTTGGACAGGGAATTTCCAAGCTTAAATCAGCAGGTAGTGTTCACTAGTGTCATTTTTACCTGCCTGACTAGATTTTTCAGTATGTCTACCTTTACCATAGTTTTCTAAAGTCCTATTTTGCCACACTGTCATATGTTTGTTTAAAGTCCACGGATAGCAGATGTAGGTCTATGTTATGCTCTTAACACTTTTCCATTGTCTGCCTCAGGGAGAATATCTGGTCAACTATCAATCTACCAGGCCAGAACCCTTCTTGATATTCTTGTTTAATATTTTTCATGAAATCAGACACTCTTTAATGTAGGAGCACTGCCAGTATTTTATAGATTGTGCTTAATAGAGGAATGCCTCTATAATTATCACATATCATCTTGTCTCTTTTCTTGTATTGGACATATTGCTGATCTTGTTCAATCTTTGGGCATTTTTTTCTTCCTTCCATATCTACTAAATTAAATCATAAGTTTCTTCCCACAAATTAATGACACCATTTTTCATCTTCTCTGGAGTGATCTCATCAAGACCTAGTAACTTATGATTCTTCATTGGTTTAATTATATCGATAATTTCTTCATTCTCAAGAGCTTCCACTTCTTCTGTACTATCCTGTGCCTTGCCCAGGAGTTCATCTAGATTGAAGTTTTCTTCAAATAATTTCTCAGTGTCTCTTGTTTACAGCAATTCACTAAACTACTGGCTAAATAAAAGGCTCCACCTTTCGAGAATGAACGTCTTTTCCCTAATAAGCTCACCTTATTACATAATCCAGTTTTGGCTTGGAATCGTATTTTTATTTCTTTTACACCCATATGAAATTTTCTTGATTCTTTTTTTCTCCCAGAATTCTTGAAACTTTTTAAGTTTTTTCTTTTCCTCTGCTCTCTTTTTAATGCCTACATAGTTTTTTTGCTTCTCTTTTCTTTGTCATAAATTCTTTTAAATATTTCTGTTTAGCATGTTTAATCTCGCCTTATTTTTTCTTTCTTCCAGAGCTATCCTACACTCTCAGTCAACATATTTAGGGACCCTAATATTATATAAATATAAAATTCAAAATAAATCGATTCTCAAGTGCAATATAATCAAGTATTTTCATTTTCAGCAGCTATAAAAATATGCAAAGGAACCCCAATATGATAGGAATACAGAAATACAAAAAGTTCAAATGAATCAATACGTAACGGTGTGATCGTATAATAGATTTCATTTTCATTTTATTCATATATACATTAGAAGACCCTAATATGTTAAAAATCAGAAAAGATAATATAAATCGATTCTTCAGCACAAAACCTTAAACTAAATATCATTTTCAGATTTTGGAGCCATTGTAAAACAGATTTTTCTGTTTTGGTCTCAAGTAATTGGAATTACAATCCAATTACTCGGAATTTTAGGAAAAAATCACAATTCAATAAGAATGTAAATGGTAATTGCAATTACATATGCGTTCCACTTTTAATTGTGAGGCAACAATTACAATACAGTAATTGCCAAAGAATTGTAAATACTTTTGCCCAACTCTGATAGAAAGCTTACCTAATCTTGTTTAAATCAAATTGAACTTGCTAAATACTCTGTACATTTAAATAAACATACATAAAAAAATAAACTACTCTGATTAAATACCTAAAATTTGGTCCATAATTAAAGAGTTTGAGAATGTTAATTGCGTTAAATTGTTTTATTATATTTCTATTATAAAGACTGAAATTCAGTTGTTCAAATTCTTAAAACAGCGTCAATTTTAAGTTTTAGAAAATTTTAGAAATTCAAGGTACTATGTAGAAAGGAATTTAAAAATATTCTTCTTATAAAAATTCACTTTTTAATTGGTGTTTACATGCAAATATACCATCAACCAAAAAATTAAAAAGTAATGTATCTATGTAGAAAAGTTTTGATATGGTTGATTAAAAATGTATAGGTATATTCATATTGATCAGACAAATTGATATTGGTTTGATTTTAAATTATTTACATAGCCAATATAATATAGTATAAAATAAAAAACAATTGAAATCCTCACTATTCTCAACAGAGTCAGATATAAGAATTAAAAGTTAAGAACAATAACACTGAGTGTTATCTATAGCAAGTATATTCTAAAGAGATTTTTTCATTGACACCAAAAAACACTAGTTAATTCAATTCCAAGAACATTCATCACTTATGTTCATTCGTTTTTTTTAAAGTTGATTTTGACTCTTAATATGTTAATCGATCCATAGCTTTACCTCAAATGTGTCAGTTTCTTACTACAAATTAATTAAGAAAACAATAATAAAATTAATATATTGCCAAAAATATCCCTATATTTGTATTATGAAAAATTTAGTTTAAGCATCAAAATTTATCACAAGAGTAGAACATGCAATTTTGTGCCGAAAAAACATGCAAAATTAAAAAAAAACAAACCCAAAACATGCAAATTTGTGCTATATAAACTTGTTGTTATTTGAATTTGTTCTCCATGATTCAATTTTCTGTTGAGGTTTTGTGAAATTTAAAACTAGGGAATAAAAGATGCAGTTACTAGAAAATCTAGTCTCTGGTTATAATCTTAGTTTGATAATTATTGAGAATTTGTCGATGATTCTCATTTTAAAATTAATTGTGAAATGTATTAAAATGTATTTGAATATATTTTATGAATAAATAGTATGTTTTAAATTAAGCATGATTTAAGTATTTTTGTAATTTTAAATGTTTAACAATTTATGAATATATGAATTGGTCAAGGTAATAGCTTGGAAAGAAATCCAACTTAACTTAAACCCTAAGGCTCTAAAGCTAAAAACATCTGTAGTTGATTAGCCTTTAAATAAACGACAGTTTCATGATTTGAGAGGCCATCTTGGAATTTTAGTTAAGTTATAAATAAGCCTTTCGGACATGACAACTCAATTTTTATGAGTAATATGGACTTCATATAAATTAAATGGTGTAACCCGGGGTTAAAATAAGCATCATTTAAATACCATTATAATAACATTAATTTAATAATATTTAAAATGTTTACAAGTGGGTTTTTTGAAGAATTTGATGGTGATTAAATCAGCTGAATGATATATACATTAATGGTCTGGATAAGAAGACATAACCTATGATATACTTTTATCTCAAGTATAAATATCTTTAATATAAGATGGTCAGGGTTGCGGTCAAAAAAAGAACAAATAGTTTGTAACTATTTTAATGTCCGAAGTTTCGCCCCACTTTGCATCAGGGCTAAAAAGATACAAAAAACTAAGGATATTATAACGATAAGATACAATAAGGTACTTTAAGCTAAGATAAATATTATGTAAAAATAAAGTGATAAGACATTACATATAAATAAAAGGAAGGAAGACATTTTTAACTGTATATTTTACGTATTTAAAAAAAAAAAATGTTCACCTGTACTTTTTTAACTGTATATTTTACGTATTTAAAAAAAAAAAATTTACTCTTACCATTGTTACTTATTTTTTTTATTCTTATCATTGTTTATTCAAGTTTATTTTATATTAATTATAAATTTTATGTCTTCCTTCCTTTTATTTATATGTAATTTCTTATCACTTTAAGTTTACATAATATTTATGCTAGCTTAAATTACCTTATTGTATCTTATTGTTGTAATATTCTCAGTATTTTTTTTTTTTTATATTTTTAGCGCTGATGAAGCCCTGCAAATTGGGGCGAAACGTCGGACATTAAAATAGTTATAAACTATTTGTTCTTTTTTTTTTACCACAACTCTGACCTTCTTCTTGTATTCAAATTTTTATGGTCAACTATATATTACATATATGCAAGTTAATAAAGTTCACAAATAGCGATAAATTTTATTCACAAGCTTATTTTACATTATAAAACAGAACATATGGTTTCTTTTCTTTAATTTATAGTCTATAATTCTGAAAATGTATTTTTAAACTAAGTCAGGTGGAGAGATTGATTAATTGGAATATAAAAAAAGACACAATGTTGCCCATACTCCTCCGTAATTTAGTAAATGAATGTAAAAACGTTTATTAACGAGTTATTAACTGTTGTGATCATTTCTATGGTGTCTTGAGCTATTGATATGTTTGTGTAACTTGGTAAATTAAAGAAGTCTAAACTGTGAATGAGTTAGGATAGAAGGGGTGAAGATTACGATCACAATGAGATATTTTCATCAAAACTATGTCACAAATTCTAGTGATAGTAAAATTTTCAATTATTGTATTTTTTTTCCTCCCTGTTTATTTTCACTAAATTATTTATGGTTTTATGCTGTTATTTATACAACAATACATATAATGGTCCCGTAATATTTAATGCTTACATAATACTCATTACTTATTCCTTATATGTGGCTAGGTATTAGGTTTATTGTATAATTTTTATTTTTTAACATTACATGTGATTGCATTAATAATTTTCATGAATATTACAGATGGCTAAAAGCAGTGGTTTACATAATATTGGATAAAAGAGAAACTTGGTACCATTTAACTCCAAAGCATGTTGGGGACTCAGCATTTCTTGTAGAAAGTTTTTTCTCATCCATTAATGTTTTACTAGAGAAGCAATTTCGTCTTATTATTACTAAATCAATTGATCACTACGCTGAAATATTTTCAATTTACAAAGTAATTATTATTTTCTGTTCATCAGTTCATTGTACTTTTAATTGAACAAAGAATAATTCAATACATTTTTATCCATTTAAGGGGGGTAATAAGATACCTGATATTTATGAAGATTTAATGTTCCCAAGACCTCCTATGATAAGAATTTGTGTGGAACCTGATTTAGGCACTAGAAATTTACATTTAGTTCCAATGTTGGATGATATTGTAGAATTATTATGTTCAGTTTTTTCAAAAATTCTTCATGTCTTTGATAAAATTCCTGTTATTGAAGCTATGTTAATTCCAGGTATTTACATGTGCATTTATTCTCTGATTTCTCTATTTATGATTTATTTTATAGCTGATAATAACTCGTTCCTCAGAATTTGCAGAAAATGATTCATATTTTCGTAGAGTTCATTCATATGAAAAATATATCCATAGAAAAATAATTGAAACTAAATTAATTTTTATTATTAATACTGAGGGCCCAAATCAGTATTTACAGATTTATGAACCATATTTATATATTTTATGTGGAGAAGCTGATAAAGAATTAAAGCAATTTTTTGAAATTGAGCCATTTCCTTTTTTAAAGGTTAGTATGAATTTTACTAGTTAGTATTTTATACTAAAGCTTTTTTGTAGCTGTTATGCCATACAGTTATACAATAAACCTTTAGATTTGATAAATCATTTTTCTTTTTTTAAATTATTGAAATTTTAAATTTAAACTAAAATAAAAAAAAGATTTATCAAATCTAAGGGTTTATTGTATAACTACCTCCTTTCACTGAACTCTGTCAATAACTTAATCTGCAAGATCAGGCTTAACACAATCCTTCAACCTAGGTCTTTATATAACACAATCCTTCAACTTAGGTCTATATATGCCCATCGATCATTTGCCAAATGGTTCATTACCCAAGACACCAGAACAAGGCTAGCTATTATAAACTACAATATGGTCACAGCATTTGTTTCATAATATACACCAACCACAAGAGCTTATAAAACTAAATATTTTATGTATTTGTAATATTATAAAATTAAATATTAACTAAATATTTATTCTAAATATTTTTTATTTATGGTGTGAATTAAGTTTTTAAAGGCTCAAAAATTAATTAACACTTGTTTGTTTTTTTTTAAGTAAAAGTGTAACCAAGTCATAATAAAAAAAAAAAAAGACAAGTCAGTTGACTACCAGTTCTTAAAATGACGAGGCGTATTGTGAAACTTATCAGAATATTATATATAATTATCAGTTTATATGTATGCATATATAGTAGTCAGATGTGTTAGTTGAATATTTCCTTAGCAACCCAATAAATATAATGTAACCATAGTAACACAAGATACAGCATTAAGCATACATACAGCATACATATTTATATGTATTACGTATTTTTATATATATTTATATGTATTAAGTTACAGCCTGAGTGAGATGTCAGCTGACAAAGACCATCAGGTTATTGAATCGATCAGCTGATCACTTATATATATATTGTAATAATTTTAAAAAATATTAAAAATTATATAAAAAGAATCCGAATAGTTTTTAAACTTTTTTCAAATATGAAAGAAATACTTGGGTTCAAATTAAGAACACTAATATCAAATGGATAATAGAATTATATTTAACTTTTATAATGTAAAAGGACTCTTAATTTTATTATATAAAAAGAGAGAGAGAGACTCTTAATCTCAGGGCGTGTGGTTGCTAGACAATCAGAATACA
>NW_027113895.1:182453-183311 GCF_000696795.3 Halyomorpha halys | reverse complement strand
CGATCACTTTAGACCATATGTGTTCGGCAGGAGGTTCAAGATACACACTGACCACAGACCACTCCAATGGGTTGGAAAACTAAAGGAATCGTCAGCTAGGGTAACTCGTTGGAAGGAGCTTCTAGCACAATATAACATGGAGGTTATATATAAACCGGGCAAAGAAAATGTGGTTGCCGATTGGTTGTCTCGAGCCATAACCACGAACGCCGTGGAACAAGAAAATGGGGAACCGTCCGGTGTCATGAGGGAATGGACGCCCAGAGATGAGAGACCAGGATGAAGCGGAAGAAGATGGTAGGGAAGAATCTTCGAATAACGAGAGCTTGGCTGAAGAAAGACCAGGAGATATAGAGGAAATAATCAATGACAAGAAGAGACAAATTTTTTGGAAAACAAAAACCATCGGAGTGACCAAAATTAAACATAGTGAGTACAGGAGAAGTAAAATAACGACTATCTGGTCGGAACCAGGCATGAAGAATGACCAGATCTGTAGAATTTTTAAGAATTCTTCGAAGCCTGGAGAAAAACATCACCTGTATGTTGGCAACGAAACCGTTTGGGAGAAGATCAAGCGGCTATGGCGTGATGAACAGATTGGAATGGACAGAATATACATCCGTTGTAAATTGATGGTGGAAACCCTTCTGGATGAAGAACAACAAAGATAAGTCACCTTAGCGTATCATCAGGGAAAGACAAAGCATCGGGGAATCCATGAGACTATGCAAGCGTTAAAAAGAAGATACTTTTGGTGGGGATTGAGGAAGACTATATCAGAGGTTGTAGGAAGCTGCGAGGTTTGTCTACGCACTAAGTGCGACACACATCCGCCTAAAGGAAGACAGGAGAAGA
>NW_027113895.1:173453-180883 GCF_000696795.3 Halyomorpha halys | reverse complement strand
CAGCTGACTGAGGAGATCAGCTGATCGCATGTATATAAAGAGATGTACCGAACCCAATAAAGATAGTATGTTACAGCAGTTCACACGGGTTACATCTTATTCATTCTTCTCTTTTTTGACATTTGGCTTTCACCGATACTTAACTTATATATATGTATATATGCTCCTGATTTTGAATGTGAATTGAGGGACATATAGCGAGCCAATGTCCTTATATTTTTAGATGACACCAATCGAACCAGATAGAACCGATTGAAGTGAATACTCAGTGTGTGAGGAGGAGAAGAATTTCACTGAGTTCAGAACGATCTGCAAATAAGAACACAACTCGTCAGAGGTTGAAGCAGAAGAGAATGATGCTGGGATTCATTACAGACAGAACAGGAGGAACATGTGGAGACAGTCTGAGGGGGCTGGCAGTACGAAGGAGATCTGAAGTGCGTTTCTGCAGAGGAATGGCTGCACGTTGGTGAGCCACAGCATAAGATGAGGGGATGGTGGCCTCCTATCATCCAGGCTACAGGAGTGAGATACTTGGTGGACACAAGAAGATCCAATAGCGTGCTACGGAGGCTCTGAAGAGGATGGGAGGTGGAAAGAGGGCACTCCATTTTAGGGAGTTTAGTGTCAGTTAATCACCATGGGGGAGGGTCTACAGAATAGAGGGGAGGAGCAGAAATGGAATTAAGTAAATGGGGGGCTAAAGGTAAAAACCTAAGGTATACAAAGTTGGAAAGATGTCTCTAGACTTCTAAATGATTATAGGGTGTGACCTACTAGGGAAAGTGAACGCACAGGTTCAGAATCACAGGGGCAAGTGGGACATAAAGATTGGTAAGAAGAGATATGCCTGCTAAGAGCTCGTAGGAGATGTTGAAGCAAGGTTAGGAGCGATTAATCAGAAAGGAGGCTGGAAAGACCAAATTGTGGAAGAGTATGAAGACATTTATTTTAGAGAAGGGGATGTTTAGTACAATACCACAGGGAAAACAGTACATGAGATTCAACTAAAAGAAGATAGGGTTACCTATGTGAAGCACATCTCCCTTTAATAGTCTATTATGGGCAGTCAGAAAGAAAAGCGCTCTGAGTGATAATGTAGAGAATATACCACGGTTTGAGGATATTTTGGATCAATTGAGCGGAGCTAAAATTTTCAGCACACTTAGTCTGAAGGAGGGGTACCATCAGAGGTAGTAATTGAAGAAATGGTGAACAAGAAACTATACTAGGTCATTTGGAGGACAAGGATCATGGGCATAATGAAGATGGAACAGAGTAAATATAAGGGTAGCAACCACTATTTGATTGCAAGCCAAAACTTGTAGAGCCTTGACTAGCGTCTAAACCCAGAAAGACCTCTCATTTATATGTAGGAAAAGCAGTGATCTGGGACAAGATCTAACGATTGTGGAGATTAGAACAGATCGGGGTCGTTTGTTTATTCGATGTATGTTGGTGGTGGAATCTGTTTAAGATATGGAACGGCAGAAAGAGCTGACACAGGCATACCATCAAGAAAAAACAAACCATCAGGGATTGAACGAAACCCTGGATGGATTACAGCAGTGATATTTTTGGTATGGCATGAAATGCACCGTCCAAGATACTATCTGGAGCTGTGAAGTGTGCCTCTGCACGAAATATAACAGACGTCCTCCCCCAACCAGACAAGAGGAAACACCAACCACGAGTGTACTACTCAGTGATTTACAAGTAGACACTTTCCCTTGGAAGGGATTCAAGTGGGTAACAATCATGGATGTATTCAGCAAAATAGCTATGGTGTACTTTGTGAAAGACAAGTCGGCGGAGGTGGTGTTGCGGGTTCTTTGAGCTTGGTTTCAATTTTATGGGGCCCTGCCTGACCTAACGGGCAACATCAAAATTAGGATCATAGTCTACAGGAGATAGAATCAATTATTAATGAAGTATTTACATAGTGAATCATTGTAAGTGAATTAGAACGGTTGTTTGGACACTTGTTGGTTGGAATGGCGGGAAATAGGATGGCTCTGGGAAGCTGGTGTGGCTGGCCACTTTAGCCTACTGTCAATGGTAGATATTTAAAAAGAAGATCAAGAGTCTGCAGTCATCCAAGAAGAGTATATCATTGAAGGAAAAAACCACTTTTTGTTTGGATCACCGGTAGATTGGACGTATCCTGGAAGCTAGAATAGGACCAAGCCTTTGTCTGCTGTCTGTGGTAGCATCTTTAGAACGAAGACATCGAGAACCATCGTTCATCAAAGAAGCAACTATAATTGGTTAGTTTGCCCTTCCTAGGATTTAATTATTTCTTTAATGAAATATTGATGGATAACATATTTTGGCAAGGATATTGCAAGATTATTTAATCAAAAACTATATAAAATTCCTTTTTTTTTTTAGAATTAATTTTTGAATATTACACAGTATATAATATTCAAAAATATTTTAAATACTGGCCTTCAAATCTCTTTTTAAGAAAGACTTCTTTAGTGAAATATATATATTTCACTTAAATAATGTTAGAATATCTTTGCTATACATTAATTTCTGTCTTAAAATCTCTGAGTTTCCTTAATGAAGTATTGACATTTTGACTAAATTTTCTAGATATATTATCCCAAATTTTATATCGATATAGATAATGAATATCGGAATCACCGGTAATATTTCTTTAAAATATCGTGTTAATATTTTTATATTTGCGGTTTCGATATTGGTTATTGGTATTTATTGAATTATATTATGCTGTCAAAAACAAATTGTATTAAGTTCTGGGGTGTGATTATTTTTATTTGCTTATCTATTGAATATATTGTAATAATTAAAAATTATTTAAATGAAATAAAAAGAATTTTAATAATTTTAACTAATTTCATATCTAAAAGATAGCTTGGGTTCAAATTAAAAACTTTAATATTAAATAGATAATAGAATTTTATAACATAATAGACCCTTTTCTCAGGGCGGGTTTTTAGGCAATCCACCCGCCCGTGCCTAAAAAACGAATGATCGAAAACCAAGTTTTCTTCCTTCCCTTTCTCTCGTTAGTTCTCAACATCGATTGTAGCACTATGGTTTTGAGTTTTTTCCTATGATTTATTTTCTTTAATACTTGTTTTTTACTTCTATTTTTTTCTTAAATTTACTGTAACTAAAATTATGATGGGAAGTTAAAATAAAGTTTTTTAAAAAAATATTTGAATCTGCTCAACATGGCTGAGATTTAACTTTTTGCAGGACTCGTGCCGCCATCTTGGCTTTGTTTTGAATAACATATTGTAATATGCTCTTTTTTATTGAATAGTTGATATTGATAGATTAATGATTTTAGTTTGTAGTGATCAAGAAGCAAGCTAACCAGTTTTCATTGTCTAAAATAAATACGCTTTCCAAAACAAGAAAGATGGCGGTACGCGTCATTCCGAAGTGTTCGTTGGGTCTTGTTGTTCCTATGCAGTAGTTACGGAAAAGAAATAATCAAAGAAGAAATGGAAGAAAGTAACAATTATCAATAAACTATTTACATTGCATATAAAGCAGATCGATTGTACTACAATCGATTATATTTTGGATCGACGAGTAAACATTGAAGATAGAGGAGAGGAAATGGGGACTTTTGATTATGCTGGCATTGGGAGAAGACGTCCGTTCGGCTAGAGGCGGGAAGGACAAAAAGCCATTGTTGGGAGTTGGATATAGCATCATCGACAAGAAGAGATCAACAATTATCAGGAGAAGCTGTGTAATTGGTTAGTCTTGTTTCTAAATGGAATTTATTGTATTAGTAAAATGTCTAGTAATTAAGTTAAACTGTTATTAGTAGTAAAGTGTCGTCTGTTTCTGATTGCCAGGAAACCCGCCCTGAGAAAAGTCTCTTATGTTATAAAATTTAAATAAAATTCTATTATCTGTTAAATATTAAAGTTTTTAATTTAAACCCAAGCTATCTCTTTTATATTTAAAATTAGTTTAAAATGATTAAAATTCTTTTTCTTTTATTTTAAATAATTTTTTATTATTACATAAATTGTCGCCCAACAGGTGTGGCCTAATTCTTTACAAATTAGGTCATGGCAATCAGAACACAGCCTTTAGAAGGATTATTTTGAATAAGTTCTGTATACATTTTTTGTAACTTACGTAGTTAATGTTAATGATGGAGGATAAATAAACTTTTTAATTTAAACCCAAGCTATCTCTTTTAGATATCAGAATTTAAGTTAAAAATATCAAATTTTATTTTATTTTATTTAAATAATTTTTAAATTATTACAATATTTATTATAGATGATGAAAATTGGTTAGCTTGCTTTTAGGTCTAATACTACAAATAAACATGTTGAAATGATAAATCACATAAAACCTACTAACAATCATTTATATATAAAAAATAACTACTTATAAAAGAGGATATTATAATAAAAATCAGTCATATGTAAAAAATAACAATTTACTCATAAAAGAGCATATTACATTTTATTTATGTACTTTTATATCAATTTGGGGAGAAATCATTTGTTGGAAAATCGATAATATTAAAATTTTGATATTTCCATATCAATACAATATCCCATCCCTAGCATTGGTCTAATGACTGTAATAAACAGCCAGTAGACCATTCTAGATTTAAGTTCCCCTGGTTTTGCATCCTGCTTATTTAAAGTCCTTAGACTTTGTGGTTTGTTAACTGTTCTTCGAATCAGTACTCAGTTTTCTTTCTTTCAAATATGGTTTCTGTTATTATCTTATATTCTGCTGTCCTCATGGAACTCATGTAATTAACGCCGTTTTCCTATTTTAGGTGCTTTTTAATATTTATCCATCTTAAAGTCTCCTCTTCTTGTTTTAGCCCAGTGATTACCAAAATGGGTGCCACCACCTCCTGGTAGGTACTGCAGTGATTCAGAGGGGCGGTGATGCCCACAGGTGCATTGGGGGGCTATGAATAACTATAAGGGGTCAGTCAACAATATTACTGCCGACGAAAATATAGTCAAAGATTACTAAATTGGTAGTTGATTAATAATAATAAGTTGATTTAAAATGTTTTAACTTTTTTTTTACTATATGCTATTCTGAGTTAAATAAATGCTTTAATAATTTCAAAGTTCAATTTTTCTAATTTACACCTTTCTTTACTATATTTCACGAAAAAGGTAGAAAAATTAATACATATATATTTCCTATTAATTGCTATTAAAATTTTTAAAAAATAATTTTCAGGGGGCGCTAAATAACATTTTTGCTGGAAAGGGGGCAGTAGAAAAAAAAGTTTGGGAACCACTGTTTTAGGCAAATATTTCAAAAGTGATATAGGGCCATCACTCCCTGGGGGTTTTAGTGGTGCAGGTTCGGCTGGGGAGATTTAATTTTTTTAAATTTTGTTTTCTCACAGATTTATTATGTCAAAAAATCTGATTATCAAATATATTCCTTATGATTTAGTTCATTCCTTGATAGTAGTGCATTTATTTTGTTTTAGGATTTTGGAAGAAAAATTGTTAAATATAATGAATTAAAAAATGAAATTTTGTTTTTAAGAAATAAAATACCATTAAACCTAATTGAATTAGATTGCAGCAAAGTTAACACAGCTATGACTGGAGTTATTGATGAATTAAGGCAGTATATAGTTGATTATTTCTTCAGGCTTAATATGGATCAAAATAACCAGTAAATATTGTTTTAAATTTGTTAGTAAATGTTTTAAAACTTTTATGTTAATTATTAATTGAATTGCAGAATTGCTAAAACATTTGATGAAATTAGTATGAAAGCAAATGTGATACCTGAAAACATTTCAGAACTAGTTGAACTAACTAATTTTATTATTGAAAGCCGAGATGCCACAATGTTTGATATGAAAAATATGTTATTGAAAAGTGCTGAATATGTTATCTTTTTAACTGAACATGCAAAAATTACTGGTAAAGATGACATACTGTCCTTAATAACTTCGTTAAATTTAGTGATAAAATATTATATTGACTAATATCATCCTTTTTAATATATATTATTTACAGATGATCATCGTAGATTTATTAGAAAAGTCTTCACATGGCCTAAAGAGATGGATAAGATTTTAGATATTACTATGCAAAGAATTACTTTACAAAGACAAGTCATGGAAAATTCTCTAGCTGCAAGACGTATCAAATTAGAGGAAATGTTTGTTTGCCATTACATACGTTTAAAAATTGATTTGGAATTTCACTTCTTAATTTTTGATTAATCATTTTTTATTGTGAACCCTTGTAATGGACTAAGGGGAAAAATGTAATCCCTTTCAAAATTTTAGGTTTTATGTTTCAAAAAACATAGAATCAAAAATTCATTATATAAAAAAAAAATCCATTCACCTGCCATCTATGGCTTTTCTTCTTGACTATGAGGCCGATTTTTAATGGCACCAAAGTCATAGACCACTCCAGAATGATCCTCATTACTCGATATTTTTTAAAAATTGAGATAATGCAGTGCTGCCTTCAATGTATATTGTAAACTATTTAAAACATAAAATTGGTAGATTCTGTGATTCTCATTAAGCTCTGTGGACTGATAAGCTCTCACTGTTTAGGGTCCACTACGCAATCCTTACCAAACAGCATGAAACTCAGACATACAAACCTATCACATCAATAGATGTTATAATAGGCCATTTTATCCTCAGTGTAGCAGACTCTACACATAGGTCATCTTATCAAATTGAGGGTGAGCATGTGTTTATTGAGTTTCCAGTGACCAGTATATACCCTTATAAGTTTCCTTAGTGTGAGCCTCACCAATGGAAGCAACATTTTGCATTTGTTTTCATGGGTTCTTTCAGAAATAGCTTATAGTGTTATACAACAGATTGTACAGCTATGTTATACTTTGCCAATATTGTTTAACTTATATAGCCTTTATTCTATTTTTGTATAGTTTAGGCTTATACCAAAACTGGGTTACTGGAACATTTTTTAAATCAGCACTTGCCTACTGTCAGTCCCTTCGTTGCCAGGTATACTACAATTTCCGAGCAGTGATTCAGTATTTACTTTATTGTGAGTGCCCCTATTGCTATCTGGCTGTCCGATAGAGTATTAGTTCCCAACTCATAGAAGTCTGTGGATCATTCAGAAATAAGTACTTCCAAAATGATCAACAAAATCCACGACATGTTAAGAGACCAAAGCGTAAAATTGTTGATACCATTGTAATTTTAGCAGGGTCACCCCTGGCAACTTGTGGCATTTCATCACTCACAGATTGCTCTGGTTGTAGACCTCTGCTAGTGCTTTATAGATCTCTCAACTACTCCCCTGAGGAAGAATAAATCAATCTCTTTACTCCAGCCTATAACGATTATATAACACATATTTATAGTTAGATATTTATTAATTTAAATAATAGAGCATTGTATAATAATTTTATTTATTTATTTTTTAAATAAGAAGTAA